>NC_141997.1:39791997-39926997 GCF_049901715.1 Pseudonaja textilis | reverse complement strand
TAAACAGCAATGTCCTTTATGAATTTGTTTTGTCCATGGTTATTACCTACTTCGGTAAAGACATTTATTAATCCGGACAATATAGAGAGTCCCTTTCTATGTTAAGTTTGAAATCTCCGTTGGGAACTGGAGCAATAATGGGTTGTAACAGTTTAAAGGCATTCAAGCACATGTAGTCAAGGTCATAAGTGGGAATTATATGTCTGTCTGCTTGTAAACTAATACCCCAAAGGTGGCACACATATTTATGTGGAAATTTAGTCCATTCTTCTGCAGATATAAGGCTGTTTGTACGTATTTCCCCTTCCCAGTTATCTTAATTGCTGGAAAGTTTGTTCCCCAGGATTCAATGGGCCTGTTCCCAAATAAGAAAGCATAAGATTATATTATATAGATTGAGCTCACCTAAATGTTCATATGCCCACACTTGATTTTACCAAGGTTGACAGAGAACAGCAAAGCACACATTTTTCTCTATATATGCCTGTGGAATTTAAATAGAACTTAAGTACATAATTATTATTTTTTAAATCTATGGCACTTCCATAATCAGAAGGTCAAATGCTAATAAAAAGGTTTATGCATATGTATTTAAATACGCAGCATTCAGTATGAATCTTTATTTATTAAGGGAAAGTGCAGTAATTTGGGGTGATAAATGGATTAAAATAAAGAGCATGTTGATTGTTGAACAAATTCGCATTTAAAAGTTCCAAATTGTTTGCTTAACTGTCTTAACTTTTCAAAACCAGTAATGTTTGTCAAAACTTGAACATAGTTATGTTACTCCTGAGAACAGCTGCAAAATCATTTGCGATTTGAAACAGAATGTGAGATGAAAATTGAGCAATAAAACTAGGCTCACAGCTCAGTTCAGCCATTATGTGGGAGCACTGTGTGTCTGTGTCTACACACAACTGTGTGTGTGCATGTGTGCATGCAGATGAATCCCTATCTGAATGGAAAATCACACATGCAGAGATGGATGCTACTGGCATCCTTTAACAATTATGCAATTAAGGAAGTACACACAGAACCCCTTTAAAAACATTTAAATCCCAGGCATTAAAAGGAGGGGTATTGGATGGCTAGAACTTAACAATTGCTACCAACCTGCCTTCCACTGAGGACCTGTATACTGCACAAATCAAAAAGAGGGCTGTGAGAATATCTACAGACCCCTCACATCCTAGACATATATTGTTTCAACTTCTGCCCTCAAAATGACGCTATAGAGCACTGCACACCAGAACAACTAGACACAAGGATAATTTTTTCCTGAATGCCAAACAACTGCGAAATAACCAATTCCCATAACACTGTCAAACTATTTACTAAGACTGTATTACTATTATTCTTCTCATCCTTCCTATTACCTATCTCTTCCCACTAATGACTACACCTAAGTTGCTTGTATCTTTATGATTTATATTGTTTTATTTGTTTCCTAGTATGATTTGATTGCTTAGTAGTAACCTATAACTATCACTAGGCGCTGTATCTTACGATTCTTGATGAACGTATTTTATTTCTTTTTATGTAAACTCAGAGAATATGCACCAAAGACAAATTCTTTGTGTGTCCAATCACACTTGGCCATTAAAAAATTCTATATCTATCTATTTTTCCCACTTCCTTTCCTATGTTCATGACTACTAAGTATATGGATGGAGATAATGAATGCAGGTTATAGAGACCAATTCACAATGCTGTAGCATAGTTTTCTCACTTAAGTTACATTATCTAATTCATATACAATGATTGTGTGTGTGTGTATGTGTGTATTCAGAATTTAGACCTATTAATTTAATAGAACAATACCCAATAATACGTTTTGAACTATAGTTAACTAACTATAATTATTTAACATTTTAATTCTTAGGCTACTATAGACAAAAGAAAAGAAAAAAAAACTCAACTTGCATAGCGGATGCCACCCCGATGTTTAGAGTTGAGGTTCATGAAATCTACTGTACAATCCTAAGAGTTGTGCAAGACAATTCAACTATCATAATGTCTAGGGAAATTCTCAGTCATCCAGGTCATGGTTGTTCCAAAGGTGCTTTTTCAAGAGGCAACTGGACTTTCTGGTTTTTCTTTGAAGATGTTTCTCTTCTCATCGAAGAAGCTTCTTCAGTTCAAAACTTTTGGGATAATTCAATTATGTCTTCAGATCCCAACCCAAAGAATCTATTGAAATGGGGATGAGGAAGCAGGAAACTATGCATTCAAGGTTCTTCTTCATTCAAGGTATGCTGTCATCTAATGCATAGATGATTGAGTAGGGTTAGCAAACCTACAATAGCTACTAAGGTATGAGTATATTTAACTATAGAGATTTATGCATCAATTCTTCCAATTTTGCACAACCGACTTGGTCTATTTGTGCAACCAGGTTGATGGTAGAACAGCAACTTTTTCTGGTTCACCGAAGAATTGTAAGCTTGTTTGTGGTTGTAATAGTTGTTCTATAAGTTGCTGGCTTGCAGAAGACATTAGAAAAATGTAAAATGGCATTGACTTCATGACATGTAAGAAAACAATTTCCTTATTTGGAGTTTCCTTTGCTAGCTATTGCACAATAGCATTTGTAAGCATTCCTTCTTAACACTGCAATAAACTAGATTGTGAAGCTTCATCTTTGCTGAGCCTTATTTTATGGGCTACACACCCAATGGTTGCTCTTGGTAGTTATGAATATATTTTCAGTCAAAGAATAAATAGGTGGAAATACCAGCACCATCTGATTTGTTTTGTCCTAAGGCATTGCCTGGGGTTACTGATACAGCTTCAGCACTTGATATGGGGAAAAGTGAAATGTGCAACAATGAAAATTTTATTAAATTGTTCGTTAACCCATTACACAATGTTCCTTTTCAATTCTTTGCCAGCAAGCATGATAGATCATTTTGTGGGTGTCATTTAAAATGAGAAAGAGAGAGGGGAAAGAAATATGCCAAGACGCAACCCACGTTTAATGGGGAGGGGTGGGAATTTAATAGGCTGCATTATACAAATGAAACAGTGTGCACTTGCCATTATTAAAATAATTTGTCATCGGATTGTAAAAAGAAAAACGAAGAAGGAAAAACAGGAATTTCAAGCCTTCTTTGAATATTTCTTCTTTCTCCCTGCCTGCGTAACCTCCCCCTTCTTCTTTTCTTTTTAAATAGCAGCTTTTATACAGTAAAGGCAGATACATTTTCAGAATTTCAGAGAGCCCCTATTAATGTTTCATGCTAATCAAGGAGGCTAAGAAATAGAGCTGACAGGTGCTTCTAGTCTGCTTATTCCTGTCTTCCTGCATTAGATGTTACTAGCTATAAAAGGAGTTGTGTGCCTCTTTTTCGGTGCTTATAGTGACAAGGGCAGGAATAAAATGGTTCCAGCCTAAATTTACAATTGCTTTTTGTATTAACTCATCTGATGACATTCCTGGTAATACAGCAACATTGATTATTAATCAAACGATTTGACTTCACACTATGAAGTCCTACTCTGACTGCAACAGAGTTTTCAAGTTCTGTATCATATTGGCAGTGCGTTGGGTAGGGGAAGTCCTCAGCTCATGGTTGAAGTAGACAGCTTGCAGGCTTAATCTTTAGGATTTCCAGGCAAGACAGGGGAAAATTTCCCTTTTCTGAAACCCCAAGAGCCGACATCAAGCATGTTATAAATTCCCATAATAGGAATGGTGACAGTATCGCTAGGAAAAGGTTCCAGGATTAAATCTTCAGCCACGTTAGGTTAAACAGAGTCAATATTTTTCCTAGAAACCTGGAGAACAGCTTCAGTGGTCCGGAATTGCACCCAACTAGTGAACAGCCAGGTTTTCTAAGGACACTAAATTGTTAGGAGCATTAAAAATTATTAGGGGCTATGAAATGCTCCAGGGGGGTGTCAAAATAGCAGATCTCATTCAGTGTGACCAAGTGTAAACAAGGGATCCTTGGGACTCTCTTCTCTTGGTTGTTTCCTTACAGATGTTTCATTACCAAACTAGATAACATCATCTGTGCTAGTAAGGAATGGGTTTTGCTCTCCATTCCTTACTAGCACAGATGATGTTACCTTGTTTGAGTAATGAAATGTCTGCAAGAAAACCACCAAGCTCACAGCGCACCAAGGGCTTCCCATTTCAACCCTGACCTACAAATAGTCTCCTTTATCAAGTGTAAACTGATGTAGATTGCTGCATGAATTTCTAATCATGCATCCAAATTCACGGGATCAGAACTAGCATCCATTGAGATCCTGAAGTAATGCTAAACAGTCCAATAAAGATGTTGACATACTGCATATCCGCTGTAAAAGCATCAACAACCTGTTAGGAATAATAATAATAAAAAAACAATGTTGGTAATAGAGATGCCGATTCCCTAATGCCCTTATAGGCATTAATGGTGTAATTGCATATCTGTGCAATTCTATTCATTATATCTCAAAAAATATAGTGGAGCTAGATACTGTGTGGTTCAGGAGAAGGCACTTAAGATGATCAAGGGGCTGGAACAGCTTTCTTATGAGGAAAGGTTGTGATAAGGGAATGGGATTCTACTGGTTCAGACCGGTTCTATAGAACTGGTTGTTATGATTCTGAACGGGCAAATTGTGCCCCTGGCTGGCCCTGCCGCTCTCCACCCGCCCCTCCCCTCCCTGCCCAATCAGTCTTTATTGTGCATGTGTGACATCGCTGACTGTGATCTCCCCTCCCAGTCACTCCTTGAGGTATTTCTTTTTCCCCCCTCCCTATGATCAGCTGTTCCGATGATCAGCTAGGCCGGGATCCCCCTCGCTGGTTTACTGTTTTGCCCAGGAGGCTTCCCTGAAGCCCAGGAGGCAAAAGGGGGCATGAAGGGGTAGGTGGAAGGGTGGGAGGGGGTTCTGCATACCCGTCGTGCTCTATTTTTTGCCTTCCTGGGCCCCAGGTAAGCCTCCTGGGAGCAATAATGCCCCACCAGGAGGCTTCCCTGAGGCCCAGGAAGAAAAAAAAAAACAGTGCGGAGGGTTGCTGCAAAAAAAAGAAGAAGCCACACCCACCCAGTCACATGGCCTTGCCCACCTAGCCAGGCCCACCTAGCCATGTTCACAGAACCAGTTGTTAAAAAAAATTGAATCCCAACCCTGGTTGTGATATTTGGTATTTTTTGATTGAGATGTACAAAATTGTGCCGTGGTCTGGATTAAACAGAGACAGAGAAGCTCTTTTATTTTGTTCCTAAAATGTTAGAACCAGAGGACACCCAATGAAATTGTATCCTGGAAGAAGGGTTGCATTAGTTCATGAGGCTCAATGGCTACTAGTTTGATGGTGTCTTGAAGACCAGTTGGTTGGTCACTGTGAGAAGATACTGTGGGATTAGATGGGCCATGGAATCACTGTTCTTATATTTTGTTGGAGGGTATCAGTATTTTCTATGGGAAGTTTTTGTTTGTTTGACTGGACATGAATAGAATAAATATATAGCCAGGTGGCCACAGTATGATTTGGGAGGATTTCGAATTGCTTGGAACCTAGGAACCTAAAACAAACAAACAAATAAACAAAAAACAATATGTTTTCTTAATTCATGTTGCCTGCTATACTTCATAACCACTTTTGAGATTCCTTCTGTTATTCAACCCATCATCCAAAGTTTCAAGAGCGCCATTATATATCAGCACGAATAAAGCACCTTAAGATACAGTGCAAAAGAAGTTTAGTTTACCATAATTAAATGGAGGAAGGAAGTGTCCAGTCCACTCAGTTGTATCACCTTCCCTCTGGGGAGGTAAGAAATAATCATGTGTGTGTGTGTGTGTGTATGTGTATACCTTTTCTTTCTGTGAAATCTGTATGTATGATTGAGAACCCTACAAATGAAGGGGAGACATGATAGCAGTGTTGCAATATTTGAGGAGCTGTCTCAGAAACAAGAGTCAACCTATTTTCCAAAATCCCTGAAGGCCAAACAAGGAGTAATGGATGGAAGCTGAGGAGAGATTCAACCTGGAAATAAGGAGAAATTTTTTGACAGTGAGACCAATCAACCAATGGAACAACTTGCCTTCAGAAGTTGTGGGAGCTTCGCCATTGGAAGCTTTCAAGAAGAGATTAGACTGCCATCTGTCAGAAATAGTGTTGGGTCTCCTGTTTGGGTGGGGGGTTGGACTAGATGACTTACAAGGTCCCTTCCAACTCTGTTATTCCATTATAAAATCAAGGGTAATTATATGAATAGCTTCTAGGTGTGGAGGAATCCTTTCACAACAAATCATCCAACCGTGCTTGAACACAAGGATGGGACAAGCTTGCTAGTCGTCAAACGTACTTTATATGGGTTACCCCCAGTTAAAGGGCATTTAGCAGGAGATAAGCAATATTTATTTTACTTTATATAATTTAATATCCCTGGGGTAACTGGTTGGAATTATATTATGTTCTGCTTAATTATGATCTGGTAAATAAACCACAGTTAATCCAGCACATTCATTTGTGAAATTAGCTCACAAGTTATCATGGCTAGGTTCACATAACACATAATGCAAAACAAATCATAGAACAACTAAGTTCATTAAAGCAGAGAACACTTTGAGCTTCCGGTCCCTAAGATCTTTCCATAGGCGTCCCTTGGTAGAATACCTGAAGGACGGTGAAGAAGACACATTGAGTAGTATAGTATACTAGGAAGGCTTATTGAATGCCAGAAAAACCAAAAAAGGCCTACAAAAGAGGACTAAATGAAGAACAAAAAAAGAAGCATGTGAAGATAAAGTATGATACAGCCAGTACATTAAAATAATAATAACAGGTAAAGCAGATAATAACAAAACCTAGCAATGACTAAGAGCAGGAAAATTGGAGAAAGAGACAGAGGGGCTAGTTCCGGCTGCGTAAGACCAAGCCTTAAGAACAAATGCATACAAAGCCAGAAAAATAAAAGAGCTAAAATCATCTGGGAAGTTAGAATTCAAACAGACAGGCACCTGCTGCCTAACACTTCAGTCTTAACAATTCTCAATAAGGAAGACAAAAAAGTATTTCTTAGTGGATATGGCAGTGCCTGGAGACAGCAGAAGAGAAGAGAAAGAACTGGAGAATAGAAATGACAACAACACTTAGACTTATATACCACTTCACAGTGCTTTACAGCCCTCTTTAAGCGGTTTACAGAGTCAGCCTATTGCCCCCAACAATCTGGGTCATCATTTTACCGACCCCAGAAGGATGGGAGGCTGAGTCAACCTTGAGCCTGGTGAGACTTGAACTGCCGAATTGCTGGCAGCCGGCAGTCAGCAGATAAGAAAACACAAAACACTGCAAACAGAAATAGACCGTGGAAAAGAAAGCAAAGTAATCGATGCCTCGGATGCAATCCCAAATCAACTAGAGCACCACCTGAATGCCATTGGCATTGACAAATTCATCATTAGTCAATTGCAAAAGGCAGCTTTGCTTGGAACAGCTTCCATCCTGTAACAATGCCATTAACCCCATCCAACAAGATCTTTCTAATCCCAAGAAATAGTACTTGACAGATGGACAAAAATGCTAAATCCAGTCTGACTGTGTGACAAGTCACAATAATAATGATACACTGTTTGGTAAACCTCAGGGCAGATAGAGAATAAATATATTATCTTAGATGGCACCCACTTTAAAAAATGAAAAGAGACATGTATGTTGGTTGCGATCCACCTGGGTACAACAATTGAAATGTTTGCCTGTTGCATAAATCCACTTGTTCCTCTTGAGATGAGGGGGTTTTTTCCCTCCATTTTTTTTTTCATTCAGAAGGGCTCACTTTCTTTCACATCAGAATTTAATAGTTTCCTTATGATCCCAGATAATACAGTAAGTTTCTATAGTGATGATTCAGCTTTATACCGAGTATGCTACAGGGTTTGTCCCCTCCAGTGATGCTTTATTTTGTTTTCTTCTTCTGGGACATAAAATTCTGTACAATCGTTGTCTCAGAATTCAACTGGGAACTTTTGCACGAGGAGTAGCAAAAGAGCCAGATCTGCCACACAACAGAGAGAAGTTTGTTTCAAAGGACATTGAGTAGGTTGAATAAAAGGATCGCACTACAGGGGAAGCATCTTAAATGACTCTTTCTGTCTAGGTTAATGCAGGGGTGTCAAACTCAATTTCAATGAGGGCCTCATCAGCATTCTGTTTCCCCCAAAGGCCCAGGATCTGGATCGCTACGGCTAGGTGGGCATGGCTGGGTGGGTTTGGCCAACTCAGTATCGCTCATTGGGCACAGCTGACTCCGGATGAATGGGTCGGGATGGAACAAGTCGCATCAGCTAACTCTACATGGGACAATTTGGTTCCCCACAAGCTCCTCACCTCCCTAAACTACTGGCAGCCAAGCACATGAATGTGCTAGGATTTGTTTTTTTTCTTTGGTTGCTGGCTAGGGGGGGCCAAGGCAGCGGGGACTGGCCACTTGCAGTCTCCAAGGCAGCCCTGCGGCCTTAAATTTTGACATGATCTAAACACCTTACGGGCTGGATCTGGCCCGCAGGCCTTAAATTTTGAATGCCTGCCCTGATGGAACCTTTGTTTCATTCAGCAAATTGTCTGTGGTCAGCACTTGGATGCGCTCCTTAATAAAAGTAGAAGTATTCAAATGTTTTATAATGAACAATGATAAAGGAAAAGGTCTCCCCTGTCCAGTTGTTTCTGACTGTAGGGGGTGGCACTCATCTCTGTTTCTTAGCCAGGGGAGCCAGCATTGTCCAAAGATCCTTCTGTGGTCATGTGGTCAGCATGATTGTAAGCCGAGATGTACAGAACACGGTTACCTTCCCATTGAAGTGGTACCTATTTATCTACTCACATTTATATGCTTTTGAACTGCAAGGTTGGCAGGAGCTGAGGCAAGTAATGGGAGCTCACCCTATTGTGCAGCGCTCGATCTCAAACCCAGGCTGACAGCTTTCCATCTGATAAGCATATCTATCTATCTATCTATCTATCTATCTATCTATCTATCTATCTATCTATCTATCTATCTATCTATCTATCTATCTATCTAATCTATCATCTATCTCCATAATTCTTTAGCTGTTGGTGCATAGATATGATATAATATAACCGCTGGAGCTGTGAGGCCTCAAGCTAGGCTTGTTTTGGTAAATATCTCAGCTTTTGCTTTTTTAATGGACAACAAATACGTTAAACTCAACAGATATACACGTGCTTTTATAACACATAGAAAACCTTACGACTTAAAACCAGAGATTTCCTAAGCAATTTTGCTGCCATGGTTTTGCAAGCTCGCAAGGCATGTGGCCACAGGATCCAGATGCAATCTAATGATTTATTGGCTTATAGTACGGGTATAATAAAATTAGGAAGTATCTCAATTTCTGATTAAGCTGGCATTTAACTGCAGTGATGTATATATGTAAAGCTACATCTGTCATCATCCTTTGTTGTCATGGTGAAAATTATGATTCCTTTATGACAGCTATTTTTTCTGTTTTCACATCCCAGTTCATGTTTACCACCCAAAAATTCATTTTTCTTGGACCAGTGCAGCTCCTGAATGTTGCCAGGATTCTGAATGCAGTTTTGAAGTGGCTGCTGTAGCTAGTATTTTAGTCCTTCTATCTGTTGCATGCTGAAAATGTCGTCCCTCAATACACCCAGAATATTCTGGTATGAATATAAGGAGAGAAATGTTGGAAAACAAAACCCCTACAGAGTTCAGCATTTTGTTTCCACAAATACCAGTGGTAACTTCAAATGTGGTACTACTGCAACACAAAAGCCTACTCCTTATGAGCATTGATGGTAAAGTAGATTAGGTAGCAGTTGCAAGCCCTGATATCATGTTATCTTAGTATTCAACTGCTTTGAAACCCAATAAATTTGGTACTCAATGCAAAATTTTTGTCCCAGTACTCATCATTTGTTGGTGTTGAATGTGTTGGTGTTGAACTTGTAGCTAGAACTTGTTGGTGTCTGCTGCCTTGTGACTCACTACAACTACACTATTCTTTATGGGAAAATTTTGTTTGTTACTCATCGCATTTCCCATAACCAATTAACAAAGAGTACTGTATGTTTATAATTGACCTTGGGATTTCAGCAACTACAACTGGAAAATTGTTACTCTATTTCCTTCCTTCCTTCCTTCCTTCCTTCCTTCCTTCCTTCCTTCCTTCCTTCCTTCCTTCCTTCCTTCCTTCCTTCCTTCCTTCCTTCCTTCCTGTAAAACAGAATACATAATACTTCCCTTTCATAAGCAACCACAACTGAGATAGGTTGGACCGAGAGAAAGTTACTGCTCCAAAGTAATTTGTGGATAAGTTATTCTAATTACAAAGTAATTACTCTTATCTCTGTTGCTGATAGTTTTATTCCACTGCTATTCCTTCTATAAGTTTAAGACTTTTGAATAAGATGCATTCCAAACTTTTCAAAATGTTTTCTCCATAAATAATTTTCCACAGGAAACGATCCTGTTTCTATAGAAGTATTTTTCAGTACAGGCCATCCATTGCTAACTATGTTTAACAGCTAAAAAATATTAATATATATATATATAAAGCAACATTTTATTATAATGTTCAATCTTTTCTAATCCAGAGTAAATTCAAAATAGAGTTGTATTCCACAGCTTTAGATTTGCAATAATCGTTTTTAGAACTTTTTGTCATTCTAGTTAGCTTGTTTAGTGCTAGATTTATGGCATGTCCCAGACAAACATTTGCACAGAAAATTGTGAAAAACACTAACCCTAACATGAACGTTTTTGGTCCGCCACATGCTTAGATTTCACTGTTTAGAAAGGTAACAAATTAATTGATTAAACACTTACTAACTGATGGTCAAAGTGAGAAAAAAGTTATGAATGCAGAGCATAATCAGTATGAATTTAGCGTTGCAAAGGTAAAAAAAAAAAAAAACCAAATCATTTTCACTGTCTTTTTAACATATATTGAAATATTAATTTTAGCTTGCTTGAAGTGCTGCTCTGTTGTGTACATTTTTTTCTTCTACAGTTAAACATCACTGTGACACATAATTTGAAATGTACTCCTAACCATTCAAAGAACTGACACTTTTAAAAATGGGGGTGTAACATGCTTTGAACTACAGTATAAGCTTCTCCAGCTTGGCATAACCATCTTTCTTTACTTTCCACATATGCAGGGTTGTGTCAAGTTGCCAACAGAGTTCAGATATCATACGGCTGATTTCTGATGCTGAAAGAAAAACTCTTGTTAATACCTGTTAATGTCTTCGATGCATAAGTTTGTCTTTGGTGCATAAGATAGATAGTTGATAGATAATATTGATCATATGTACAACTAGCACAACTTGAAACAAAAGTTGTTTTCAAACATCCCTTCCCTTTTCCTTCTCCCCGCAATTTCTTTCTGTAAAAACGAAACAAAAAAAGTAAAAATTCATTGCCATTTAAAATATGAAGCAATATTTTAAAACTATAAATGATAGTTTACTGACAAATGTCTGTAGTTCTTTCGAATTACTGTTATCTTTCTAATGTTTTCAAATTACCTTCCCTTACTGGTATCAGTATGATTATATTTCTTTGTTGTTTGTGTATACAGTGAGGGCTTCTGCACAGGGGACAAATTCCTTGTGTGTCCAATCACACTTCTCCAATAATTCTATTCTATTCTATTCTATTCTTTACCATCATTTCAATTCCAGAATTTTCTGATTGCAAAATATCGGTGCAACAGCAAACAAAATCAAACAAATCCCCAGAAAAAAATGAATACATCTGCACTATGCAGTAAATTTGCTTTGTAAGCCATCCAGAATAGAGAATACTGAAAAGTTAAGAGCAAAAAAACTGATCTGGAATTGGGACTTGAATACCTGGATAATCATTCAAATTTTTAAAAATACCTTAGATTTTTCAGGGCTTTTATAGTCTAAATTCTGTTTATATCACTTAAAAACTGTTTGTTTTTTTTTCCTTCTGCTTGCAGCTCATAACTGGCTTAGTGTCTGAGATAAATCATTAATGAGCATGTAGCAAGATATCTTTTAATGATTAATTAACAGTGCATGGGTTTTTTTGGGGGGGAGAAATGTATTTGTAACATGTCTGTATATCAAATGATAATTGCAATATTAAAAGCCCTCTGATTAAAGCAATTAATTATATGCTTAATTTATTTACTAATTAAGTTTTAATATATGTATAGTTAAGTAACTGCTAATGAGTGTTTTGCACTGGCAAAGCAGCTTCTGCATTAATTACATAGGAATCACTGAAATTCTTCGCTCTGGCTGGAAAATATAACATTCATATTTGAGGAAAAAAATTGGAATAATTTGAGGGAAAAAATAGACAGTTGAGTACTTGGGGAAGATCAAATTAGACTTCAGCTTTCTACACTCTTTCATATATAAGTTTTTCAAAAAATAGGTGCGTTCTGCTCCATCGATAAATTACTTTGTGAACTGTTTTCAGAGTACTTGCTAACCCCTTATACTCATTTTTACATGTACAAACGAGCGTATCTCTTTTTTGTGCATTTATTTTTTTTGTTAGTTATGACTTTAAACATGTATGTTTCTTCAATGTGTGCAATTGAATGCACACTCTACTTGAACAGTAGCCTGCAGGAATTGGTGAAGTGCAAAACCAACAGAATAATGGCATTTTCCATACTGGTGAACCAAAGCTTGTTTGCCAGATTCTTGTCTTTGCCACATGCATTTCAGGCATGATCCCATATGCAAAAATGGCAACACTGTACATAAATGTGATCATATGAATTGGGATTGCTGTGCTCATTTATATCTCCTACTTATTTCAGTCCAGATGGACGCTGCAATGTTACAAGGTATTTTTCTTCCTGTGTTTGAGAACATGTTTTATTTACTATGTACATAAAGTATAAATTACTTTATAAATTAAAGTCAGGGTGTTTAATGCTTGAGAAAGGAGAGATGTCCTGCCTGTTCTATTGTGTGAGGAACTGGCCAAGGACTGTAGTTACCAAAACATGGAATTCCTTATTACTAAATTGTCCCCACATTCCAGAGGGGTCTTTGGAAGAATGTTGGCTTGTCAATAGGGTCTTTTTTAAAAAATTTTTTGAGAATAATTATGATGAGAATTAAAATCATTATTATTTAGTTTCCAGAAATAGCAAATGTCTTAAATGGGCATGCGCTGAGTGGTTTGTAAGAAGGGCTACACGTGGCATGTGACCTATGACATTTGAGTGGCATGTAAATGTGGTATTTGATTGGCTAGTTGTGGGGGCGGGATTGCATCTAACCAAATGAAGCCAGGGTGGTAGAGAAGAAAAGTGGTGAAAGAAAAATCTTTATTTAAATAACATGCTCAGGCGTTGAGGGCATCGTTACTTTTAATTCTACATGAACAAAACAAATTAATTAAAAGCACTAATATGAGTGCCCAAGTATTTAATATGCGCACAGCACATATATTTGCCTTTCTTCGTCGGGGCTCAAGCACTTAATAGTCACTTAAATAATTTCAGCTTGGTGGGGGAATGACTGTTGAAATTGTCCTCCTTATTATTTATTTAATTTGTGTGCTTCTAAACTCACGGAGAGAGGCAATTTGGTGTAGTGGTTTAAGGCACCAAACTGAAAAACCGGGAGGCCATGAATTTTGTCTTGCCTTAGGCAGAAAGCCAGCTTGGGTTTAACCTTTATTCAAAGCCATGGAATGTGCAGAATAAGTCTATGTGATAGTCAAGCGTATTTTAGCACTCTGCAGCAACAAATACAGTGGTACCTCAGTACTTGTCCTTATTTGCTTCCAGGAGGCACAGTGATGGAGGTAAAAATGGATGAGTACCAAAGAAATCACGTGACTTACCATGTATCCCTTTGTTTCCCGTGGAGGACTTCTTGTCTGTTCTTTTCCTGACAGTGACCTTCCCAGAATGGCCAACTTCTTGTCCGCCCTCTGAGGCCATACCCCACTTGTTTTTGCAGCAACCTTCCTGGCATTGCTGACTTCCTGTCCATTCTCCATGGCCATCCCCCCTCATCCTATCACAGCCCATCAATTACCAAAGAAATGATGAGTACTGGGACAACGTTTTATTTGTTTCAGCCAGGAAGGACTTCTTGTCCTTTTCCTATGTTAGTGACTTTCCCAACATAACCAACTTCCTGTCTGTCCTCTGAGGCTGGGACCTTCGGCAAGGAGACGAAGTCTGAGTCCCTCCAGTGCAGTGAGGTCTATGTGTATTTGCTCTGTGTGTACATGTGGATGAAGAAAGAGACAGTCGTCGGGGAAGAAGTGGGGAGAGTGAGCAAGGAGCCTCTGAAGGAGGGGAAATGGGATGGAGGTAAGTGAGCAGAGGTCGTTATTCAGCAGGTTCTGACCAGTTCTGGAGAACTGGTAGCGGAAATTTTGAGTACTTTGGAGAACTGGCAAATACCCCCTCTGACTGGAGATTTTACAGTATCCTTCCCCTGCCACGCCCACCCAGCCACTCCCACAGAACCGGTAGTAATTTTTTTTAATCCCACCAGTGCTGAGGAGGCCATTTTCGCCCTCCCAGAGGCTCGGGGCTCTGAAGTCCACCCCCACCATGGTGCAGGAGGCTGACCAGGCCACACCCACCATGGCCACACCCACCCAGCAACCAGGCAAAGAACCCTTTGCTAAAATTTTTGAAGCCCAACTCTGGTCATAGCTGAACCCAAAAGCCTGAACCCAAAAGATCAAGTGTGTGTGTGTGTGTGTGTGTGTGTGTGTGTGTGTGCGCGCGCGTGCGTGCATACATGCGTGTGCACAGAGGTGGTATTCAGCAGGTTCTGACCAGTTCTGGAGAACCGGTAGTGGAAATTGTGAGTAATTTGGAGAACTGGCAAATCCCACCTCTGACTGGCCTCGCCCCCATCTATTCTCTATCCTCCCAAGTCCCAGGTGATCGGCTGGGTTTTCTTTGGTTGCCCTGCACAGGAGAACAGAGCTGGAAAGCAGGTTAGTGAGGTGGGGAAGGAATGGGGATTTTGCAGTATCCTTCCCTTACCATGCCCAACAAGCCACGCTCCCACAGAACCAGTAGTAAAATTTTTTGAATCCCACCACTGTAAGTGAGCCAACCTGGCAAAGGGTGAGACAGCAGTGGAAACATGCGGGAGCAAGCAGGGCAGTGGGGGGGAGTGAGGTCCTGTTCTCCTTAATGCAATCTGTAGGAGGAATATTTTTACATGGGGTCGCGATGGGTCAGACACGACTTCACAGCTAACAACAACAACAACAAAAGAAATTTGATAGGTGCTTCTTTTGGAAATAGAGACTTACCTGCTCAGATGCTGACACTGCATATTCAAAACTCTGAAAAAGTACAGCGTCTGACTTTTCACCTCAGCGATGTTTTTCAGTCTTTTTTTTTTTTAAAGTCACTCTACAGGTAGTCCTCAACATATGACCATGATTCGCCTTAAATTTTAGTTGTTAACTGAGACAAAGGAGTTTGCCCCATTTTACAACTTTTCTGGCCAGAGTTGTTATCAACTGCAGTTGATAAGTTGAGTTACATTGAGTTACATTAAGTTAGTAACATTAAGTTAAGTTAAGTAAGTAAGATTAACGTACGTTAAGTGAATCTGGCTTCCCCGTTGATTCTGCTTGTCAGAAGGTTCCCCTCTGTTCCTTCCCTGTTGAAGACAGGCACAGGCTGTTGGGAATGACTCTGGGTTGCCTGCATCTCAAACTGAAGTGCACATGATTCCTGTAGTCTGCAATTTTTCTGGAAATCCGTTCGTGTTCCCACATCATTTGAAGGGTGTTCATCCCAAAGTGCATAGCTAAAAGTCTTTGGAGATTATCAGTCATCCAGGTCATGGTTGTCCCAAAGGTGCATTTTCAGGAGGCAACTCAAATTACCTGTTTTTCTTTGAAGACATTTCGCTTCTCCTCCAAGAAACTTCTTCAGCTCTGACTGGATGGTGGGGGATGGAAGGATTTATATTCCTTGCAGACAGCTGGTCATTTGCATTCTTTTTAGAGAGTCGTTGAGGCCACTTGAAGGTTTATCTGTGTCCTCAGGGTTACCTGGGTAGTGTAAATGTGCATGGAGACTTCTTGGCTGCAGGATGTCTTTTCTTTGAAGACATTTCACTTCTCATCCAAGAAAACTTCTTCAGCTCTGACTGGAAGGATTTCTACCCGTTGTAGACAGCTGGTGATTTCCATTCTTTTTAGAAAGTAATTGAGGCTATTTGGAGGTTTATCTGTGTCCTCGGGGTCACCTGAGTAGTGCAAATGTGTGTGGAGACTTCTTGGCTGCAGGATGTTTTCTGCCCTGTCTCCTTTCACCATTGAAGACAGATGCAGGCTGTCGGGGATGAGTCTGGGTTGTCTCCATCTCAAACTGACGTGCAAACGGTTCCTGGAGTCTGCAATTTTTCTGGAAATCCATTCTGGAGCACTGGACTTTTACTATCCATCTACATATGCATATTGGTTGGGGAGGAGGTTGGACATTTTAAGGCAAGTGAGACTACATGATAGCTTTTCTAAAAGTGCACCTGGAAAGGATCGTAAACCGCAATGTTTCCCAAAGCATAACACAATGTTTCATTTAGCGGTGAGCAATTCTTCTCTGTGGTGCCCTCCCTTCTTTCTCTCCATTTGCCAGTTCCACCACGGATCTTTTGTAGCAAAATGTGCTTGTCAATGAAAAAAAAAACTAAAAAACAACCCCCTCCCAAAAAAACCCCACACATGTCAGGCAGGTTTTAAGAAGGGAGTCTCAGGCAAACCCAAAAGTAAATTATTTAAGTTGAGTTGTAGCTGCGACTTGAAAGAATTCTGTTTTAGGGGTTTTCCTTTACATCAGTCTGCCATTGGAAGAGGAGCTCTTGAAAATGTCTAACTATCCTGGCTCTGTCATAACTGGGGCTTGACAGTTCACATCGAAAATTCTGTTTTTTATTTCTTTTCCCAGGAAGGTGAATCAAAGTGACACTAGCAAAGTATTGTTGGCAAGTGCCTTTACCTTTGTTTTCGGGTCCTTTTATAAATTAGCCAGTTGGAACTTTCCTAGACAATATGTTGTTTTTTTCCCCCAAACTGGGGGCTTTTCTTTTCAGTTACACCGTGCTGCTTTAAAAACTAGCAAGCATCTTTAAACAATGACATGAGGATGGGAGGGAGAAAGAAGGAACAAGCCATTATCTTTGAAGTCAGGAAGAAGCCAGAACGGTGTGGTGGCACTGAAAACTGGAAGGAAAAACATATCCAAGCATGGATGAAAATCATTATATTAACTGTCAAAAGATAGATGAGTTAGCTACTACAACTGCAAGGCTAATACTATCTGAGAAGGTCATAAGGTGATGCCTTTTAAGACCCAGCTATGAATACATTGGTTGCTTGAAGGATTTTTTTTTTTCATATCCTCAGATACAAGACTTCAGGAAAAATTAGAATACATTCTTAAACATTTGAAAGAAACTTTAATTCTTTTCAAAATATCTCTTTAAGACCCGTAGGACTATTATGAATGACACTACATCTAGTTTTAGAGCATGAAGAATTTTTGACGCAGATTTCTTTGCATACAACAATTTCAATGGATTGATTTGGATTTAGATGTAGCCAGAAACCATGATTTCTTTTCCACTATGGGAATGAGTCACAATATGGCCAAGGTTTGTAATTTTTCACTTCTTCTCTCCTCTTCTTTCATGATCATAAAAAAAAAAAAAACCAAACACCCCTCCTTTTTTATGACCCTGTAATCCCTTAATCTGGGATAGAGTTGGGGCAATTGGGTGGAGCTGAGCGTTTACTGGCCAGATGCCAGTAAATATTTTTGATATTTTTTCTTTGCAACCTAGGAGAAAAATATCTGCTGCTACCTAGGACTGAACTCTCAACTTTCCAAGTGAAAGGCAAGAACCTTCATGGATAGGCTACATGCCGCTTATTCTTTCATGATCACAAGAAAAATAAAAATTAAGGCATTATCTACATTAAGCTCTATATTTAAATCAAGAAGCATGATTAGCTTAGATCCTGTTTTTTTTTTTAAATTGTATTTTAAACAAATCATGATTCAGAAGTGTGGTTTGTAAAAAAAATTCAGAAACAAAACATTTCAATTTGCTAACGGCTGCGGATGTCCTGCCTGAATTTAATGACTGTATGGATGTGTATTTAATTGGTTTTTAATTGGTTATAAAAATACTTTTACGACCTAGAATTTATATTATACAGCATCTTTCCTAAATGATTAACCAGGTCTCAGGTGCCTGCATTGTAAAGTCTACATGCAAAGAAATTAACCCTTGCCAACTGATCATCTCAGCTTGGAAATATTGCTGCCACTGTATTCCAAGAGCAAGCTCTGTGTATTTTCATAGCACCTTCTTTACATCAAAAAGCAATTCCTGGTGAATGTTTCTTTGTTAGTGTTTAAATCTTGCAGGTCTTAACTAAGATAGGTGGTACTAAGTGTTTTTACTAGCTTGTGCTTCAAAGTGCATGGATTTATTTGTCAAGAGCACCTACATTCTATGTACAGGTCAGAGGTGAAATGCTGCTGGTTCAACCCGGTTCAATGAACCGGTAGTAAAAAATGCTACCGGTTTGGCCAAATTGATATTTCTAATGATTAGCTGGGCGACGATCAGCTGTGTTGCATGATTTAGATTAGCTAGAAAGCAGGAAATCATCGGATTTCTTGCTTTCTAGCTAATCTAAATCACGCGGCACAGCTGATCCCTCCCATCACTGTTGTACTTACCTTGGAAGGCTTCAAAATGCTTCTTTGTTTAGGAGGTTTCCCTGAGGCCAAGTAGGCCAAAAATGGGGCACAGGGGGGTGCTGTGAAAGAAAGAAAAAAAGACTTTTGACCCCACCCAGTCACATGACCACCTGGACACGCCCACAGAACTGGTAATAAAAAATTTGAATCTCACCACTGGTAACAGGTAGTTCTTATTTAAGCGACTGCCTCATTTAAGAACTCTTCACAATTATGATGGTGATTTAAAAAAAAAAAAAACACTTTTCAACCAAACCTTGCACTGAGGACCTTTATAGGTCTATAAAGCAAAGGAAAGCTGAAGGCTCTAATCCTAGTGGCAGTTTCACTTAGTGTCTGCTTATCTTATCAGAGCCGCTGGTCCCAATGAGGTCTGTAACCTTCTGAAGCCAAGATGTAATTATTTGGATTTCAGGATGATTGACTGACATTTTATTATTATAGGATATTCAAATTTAGGCATAAGAGATGTTATGACCTGCCTTTCTATAGTTTAAATTGGAATATAATGATATGATTCTTTAGATAACCAAAATCTTACGATGCTGCTTATCCTTGACAATTTGATCACAGATCATTCATTCCTGCTCTCCTCTCTCCAACCAACTTTTGTCATTTTGCCCTGTTAATGTAGGATAATTTATTATATTCTTGCTGTCGTGGCTCAATTGGAAATAAGAAATACTTGCAAATCTACTTTAAATCACCCAAACTGCTTGCAATAGATCCCAATCTCTGTCCTGTCTCCTACCATTCAGCCATGACTGCAAAGAGCATTTTGGAGTCAGAGAGAAATTATTTCACATAATTTGTTATCTAATTAGTATTTTTTTATCTACCGTGCCACCATTTAATCCAGAGTCTTTGGCATGTAAAGTTGATCCTCTGCTTTCCTGCAATACCCTTCCTTCCTTCCTTCCTTCCTTCCTTCCTTCCTTCCTTCCTTCCTTCCTTCCTTCCTTCCTTCCTTCTTTCTTTCTTTCATTCATTCATTCATTCATTCATTCATTTTATATAGCAAAATAACAGAATGACAGAACACCAGAGTTGGAAGGGACCTCCAATATACAAAGCTCACCAATCTGCTGAAGATCCATAACCTCCACTACCTCTTCTCCTGGTGTATATGGAGAGCACTAAATGTAAGAATGCTGATATGAAAGTTTAGCAAAGCTGCTAACACAGCCATATAGTTATTTTAAGAAAACAGAGTCTTCTTGTCCAACCCAAACCATAACATTACATTTCCTTCATATTAAATACTTGGCTACCTGATTTTTTTTTCTTGCCAAGTTATCAACCCCGCAGAAGGAGAAGAAAAAATGCTCTTCACAGATCATATTTATCACCATACGAAGAATGCAATTTATCGTCTCTCTTCTCAAAAGAATCAAAATCATATATTCCCTGCCCTACTTCCGTATTGTGGCGTCCTTCTTTATGTCTGGGGAGGGAGAGAATTATAATGCCTCGCATTTCCAGTGCTGCTTCTTGAGATTGGTATGTAGATAGTTGTATATGGAAACCTCACCTCTCTTCTCCTTCTAATTGACTTTATCAATATAAGCGGTAATGTAGGCCTGGCCAGTTCATTAAGGTTAATTTGTTGGGGGGGAAATATTAGAAGCATTAATTTGGAGTGGTGGCTAATGGGAAGCTCCCCCAAGCCAGTGTCTCGTTCCATCGTTAGCATCGGCTCAATTATAACTCACGCCCAACTGTTTTTTACACAACCTGATAGAATCAATGGATGTGATGAGTTGACAAGGTGCTTTATCCTCCCCCCGCTTCCCTTTCCCCTCCTTTTTTTTCTTTTTTTTTGCATTTTTGTCATCTGGCTAATGCACATGGCTTAAAGGCATTGGCATCCATAATGCGAGGGCAGTTTTGCAGGCAGCCTGGAAGAAGCTGGAGCTAGCAAAGGGCCATTTCCATAAAATATTAATGCCATTGAAAAATACACTGGGGTTGAAGGCTTGTCTGCGTGGCGGAAGGTAAAAAAAAAAATCCATTCTTCCTCGGCTTTCTGATGACTGTAATTAGCAGCCCTAATTAAAAATTCAAACTGGGTGTATATTTGAAAGCATGAATCTTCGCCCAGCGTCATGTTTATTTCCTTTTGCAAAGTATTTTATTTTACCCTGCTAATTGAACGGGGGTCTTTCCATTGCTTTTGACAGACACAGCTGGCTGGATCCAGTTTATGTTTCTAGTGGTCTCCGCAGACTGCTTCTTTTTGTAAGCAATAAAACATCTTTAAAAAACATGTATATGCTCTCTGCGAGCCATTAGCTCCGTTTCGTCCACAATGGCTACACATAGACATGTATACACACACATGGACAGAGAGAGAGAGAGAGAAAGGGAGAGAGAAAGAAAAGGAAAGAGAGAGAAAGGGGGAGAGAGAGAAAGGGAGAGAGAGAAAAAAAGAGAAAGAGAAAGGGAGTGAGAGACAAAGGGAGAGAGAGAGAAAGAGAGAAAGGGACAGACAGAAAAGGAGAGAGAAAGGCAGACAGAGAGGGAGAGAGAAAGGGAAAGAGGATAAATACTAGAGTTCTTTTTATTTTATTTATTTTGTTTGTCAAGCATGTATGAGAAAACAAGTATAAGTATGAACATAACATATAAACATATAAGTATAAACAGGAAAAAGTATTTACATAATAAATGAGTATGAATAAATTGGAACAGTAGGATAGGGACAGTAGGCATGCTGGTGCGCTTATGCACTCCCCCTTACAGACTACTTAGGAATGGAGTGAGGTCCATGGTAGACAGTTTAAGGTTAAAGTTTGGGGGAGTTTGAGGATGTAACAACAGAGTCAGGTAGCGAATTCCAGGCATCGACCACTCTGTTGCTGAAGTCATATTTTCTGCAATAGAGTTTGGAGCAGTTTACTTTGAGTTTATATCTATTGTTTAGCCGTGTTTTATTTATATTATTATATACATTATTATATAATTATAATGAGACTCAGGTCAGAAATTTAAATAAATACCTGGGCAAGATCCTAGCCCTATTTCCACTTACTTGGGAGTAAATGCATTTTCACCTTGTCACTTCTGAAATACACACCCATAATGAAACAGTAATAGATTCCTATTGGTTAACAATGGAAAACGTAAGTGTCTATGGTGGTTCTCAATCATCCAGATCACGATTGCCCCAAAGGTGCTTTTTCCCCCAAAAGACAACTGGACTTTTCAGAAGAAGCAGCTTCTTGAGTGAGAAACAAAATGTTTTCAAAGGAAAAGCCAAGAAAATCTATTGCCTTTTGGCAAGAAAGCACCTTTGGGACAATGGAAACCATAACAACTTTATAAAACGTAATAACAGCAGGAAGTTATAAGATAAACTATATAATATAAACTTTTACCTAATATAAACTTTTAATTCCCCCTAGTCAAGAGTGCCCTAATTCTCTCATTCCCTCTAAGTTCCCTGGAATTGTTCCATCTTTAATAGCTTTTGAAAACCTACCAGAGTAGCTACTAACCTGTCCTCAAGAGGGAGACAATTGCAAATATTTCAGATTTAACCTTTGTTTGATTTCAATGTACCGAACAGACTTCAGTGGTCCTATTTAAAACAGCTTCTTCTAACTTGACCTCCTTATGGTGGGCTAGATGGCCTTTTCAGATTCCAAAATATACGCGGTGTGGGAAGAAATATCCATCTGATTCAGTTCCAAGCCGAGAGAAAGACACTGGAAACATGGAGGCGGATTGGAAAAAGGGTTTAATGACGAAGCAGATGGATTTGTGGTTCTGGGCAGCTGATCAAGATAGAATTGAGAGGGGTAGGGTTATACCTTCTCTGGGCTTTGTATTTGAGCTTCCTGTCCCTGTGCAAGAACATGTATTCAATTGGCTGTTGCCAGATTCCTATGGGGTCATGTAGGAGTTACGTAGGGGTCAGAGATGGCTCCATAGGCAAAAGAGGAAATGCAAATCCTAGGTGCTTGTCTGAGCTAAGTTTGGTTGAAGTTTGGACTGCTCTGAGGGTGATGCAATGACTGAAATATCCTTAGGAGTTTGTGCAATATAGTGAGCTCTGTGTCTTCTGCTAAAGAGTAGTGGGTTAATCCTGTTATATCCTGAAGAATTATGTCTTGTTCTTCTTAATCCCATCATCCTGGAGATGAAGGTCTTTTGTTTTGTAAATAAGATGGCCCAAGCTTTTTTAATGGGCACAAAATATCTGGTGGGGGGTGCTCTTAAGAGTGAGTCTGCTTCCTGCCTCTAAAAAAACATGTTATTCCATTTCTCATTTAGAGAAATATAATATTCTGCCCTTTTAATATTCCTCAAAATATTTCATTTTTGGGGGGGGGCTTCCCATAGTGGTCTTTGCTAAAGGTGGTCTGTTCAATCTCACTGAGATCATGCTAGGTTGGAAGACACTGACATAGTAACACAGAGGTGGAAAAATATAGTCCCTTTATGACTTGTGGATTTCAACTCCCAGGATGCCTGAGCCAGCATGGCTGGTTCAGGCATTCTGGGAATTGAAGTCCACAAGTCATAAAAGGGCCTTTGTCCCAACTCCTAAAGTAACAAGTCCCACTGTGCCCAACAGGTTTACTTTCTGCAGGCCAAGCGTATGTCACCAAAAAAGTGGAATTATTTTTCATCTCATTAAGGAACATCATTGACAAAGGAAATTATGCATAAAAACAACAATAATGACAACCCTCTCTTATGCCTTGGTAAGAGCACACTTGGGATATTACATCAAGTTTTGGTTACCACAATATAAAAAAGATGTTGAGACTCTAGAAAGAGTGCAGAGAAGAGCAACCAGGATGATTGGCAACCAGGAAGCTAAAGCATATGAGGAACGGTTGCAGGAATTGGGTACTTCCAGGGGTGGGATTCTACCAGTTTGGACCAGTTCTATAGAACCAATTGTTAGGATTCATCAAATTGTGCCTCTGGCTGGCCCCGCCCCTCTTTCCCGGCCCCTCCCCTTCCCACCCAGTCAGCCCTTATCATGTACACGCAACATTGTGCGCATGCCTGACCTCGCTGACTGAGTTCTCCCCTGCCCAGTCACTCCTTAAGGTATTTCTTTCCCCACTGCCGATGATCAGCTGTTCCAATGATCAGCTGTGCCGGGATCCCCCTTGCTGTCTTATTGCTTTGCCCAGGAGGCTTCCCTGAAACCCAGGAGACAAAAAGGGGTGCATGGGAGTGGGTTGGTGGAGTGCTGTGCGCCCTCCCATGTGCTCCATTTTTTTGCCTTCCTGGGCCCCGGGAAGCCTTTGGGAGTAAAAGCTTCCCCCAGGAAGCTTCCCTGAGGCCCAGGAGGCAAAAAAAATGTGTGTGTGTGGGGGGGGGTTGCTGCAAAAAAGAAGAAGACACGCCCACCCAGTCACATGGCCATGCCCACCTAGCTGTGCCCACCTAGCCACGTCCACAGAACTGGTTGTCAAAACATTTGAATCCCATCCCTGGGTACTTCTAGTCAATGATGGGTTGTTTTCAGTTTGGATGGGTTTGCCCATACTGGTAGTTCTGGGCCCCGGACGGGCCCGTCCCCACGGTGCTACCCCATCCTATATGTCTCGCTCTCTGGCTCACTCAGCCAACCCACACAATCCATCTGGTTTTCGCACTTCGCCTTTTCTACTCATCGCGGCGGCCGTGCGCTTGAAATCGCTGTGTGTTTGCAGCCACAAGCAAGCGCCAATGATGCGCGCATGCTGACATTTTCGGTTCTGCACTAGACGAACCGGTTGTTACATTATGCGCAGCCCACCTCTGCTTCTCGTGGAATGAAAAGAAGGAGTAGGGGGTGACACGATAGCAGTCTTCCAATACCTAAAGCCACAAAGAAGAAGGTGTCAAACTATTCTCCAAACCACTAGAAGGCAGAATGAGAAGCAATGGATGGACATTAATCAAGGAGAGAACCAACCTAGAACCAAGAAGAAATTTCCTGATCGTTATAACAATTAATCAATGGAACAAGTTGCCTCCAGAAATTGTGGGTGCTCAAACACTGCAGGTTTTTAAGAAAAGATTGGACAACCCTTTGCTTGAAAGGCATAGTGTCTCAAAGGTCCCTTCCAACTTCGTTAATCTGTTTTTCTGTCATCATTTCCCCCCCTTCATAGTAAGCTTGCATTTCTGTGGCTGTGACATATGAATGTATAGAATAATTATTTGATTTATTGTTGTCCTTCACTAATTGAATACACAACATGTTGTCTTAACCTCCTATTTCTCAGATTTGTTCTTTGTTCTTAAAGCTATAAACCTGTGATTGAAAGGGTCATTCTGAGTGTGATGCTAATTAACAGCTTGGGGTGTACGTTATTTAAGCACCATACATACCATAAGCCTGCTACATAGAATCTACAGCATTTCTTTTGCGTGAAGAAAAGATTCTTGTTGGACTGTGTTAGGGTTTTTTTATTCCAGGAAAAGACAGGACTGACCTGCATTGCCCTAGATATCTTCTTTTGTTTTGAATTATTATAATTTAATTTAATATTAATTTATATTAATTCGCTTGCCCAGTTTTGTGAATTCCATAAAAAAATTAGAAACTCTTCATTTTGTGTAAATTCAGCCTGTTGCATTCAAACACTTACATACATTAAGAGGATTAGATAATATCAGTTTAGAGAACGGTGTAATACGTTTTTCTCTTAAAAGCTTAAAAACCTTTAACTATTTTCATACTATATCAGTTTTGCATAATTAAACTATGAGGATCAATGTTTCTATTCCTTTTGGTAGCGGGGAAAAATTAATTCAAAGCCTTCCTTCCAATCTCTATTTTCCAAGACATTTCATTATTTGGCTAAAGCTATGATAGGCAATAAAATGGAATAAATAGTAAGGATTTGGTAGAAAAAAGCAAAAATTTTGATTTTGAAACCTAAATTGTAAAAGAGTTTTAAACGGAAATCAGAAAATGAACTTTCTGTGTGACTTCTGTGATAAAATTAAAATCAATTAAGACGTGTTCACGTTTTCATTTAATTTCATTTAATCTTCTAATTTGAAAAATGTCACCAGCTTAAACATGTTACTTCTTCATTTTATTATTAATAACATGACATGGTATATTTTAATGCACTACATAAATCAGTAATTAACATCATAATTAATTAATTAATAAGGGTGGGTTTTTTTGAAGAAACAATATCAATTTTCCTTTCTGGAATCTCTTGAGTAATAGTTTGACAGGATGAAGGGCAGAACAAATGTTTGAAATAAAAGATGCATATTAATTCATCCTTGGGCAATCTGAAATGCATATTGCACTAAGGAAGCACAAGTAAACTTAAATAGGCTTGCCTTGCCTATCAACCCTTTTTTCATATACTTGTCCAGAGATTATAAGGATTATTTCTTGGCATAGCTTTGGCAAGTGCAGAATTCATACATAAGAATTTTCCCATTCACTGACATTCCTCCACAAATTAATTTATGCAGTAGGATTTAGATCAGAGACAGGCTATATAACCTGTTGCTCTGGCTTGCAAAATCACATTCTCAGGATCCTTCTGTGAATGTTATAAATAAAAAATAACAGCTTTTCCCAATGAATAGCTATAGCAATAGCACTTAGATTTATAAACTGCTTTACAGTGCTTTACAGCCCTCTCTAAGTAGTTTTACAGTCTATTGCTCCCAACAATCTGGGTCCTCATTTTACCCACCTCAGAAGGATGGAAAGCTGAGTCAACTTCGAGCCTGATGAGATTCGAACTGCCAAATTGCAGGCAGCCGGCAGGCAGCAGAATTAGCCTGCAGTATTGCACTCTAACCACTGCGCCACTGTGGCTCATGAATAACGATAAACTGATGTAAATGTTTTCAAGATATCTAATTGCCTAGTCTAGTGCTAACAGGGCTATATACATGAGGATGTATTCAGAAAATGGGTCCATGTTAATCTTATAACTTCTGAAGAAATGCATAATGGTGATTGGCATCCTTACCAGCAGATGTAATTAAAGTTTTCTAAAAAAAAAAATCAGAATTTGGACCGCTTCTGAACTTTGTGCTTTTGAAATGGAAAAGAATGAAACTTTGATTTTGGGTTTTACCGAGTAGATGAGGGTTTCATTGAGGACTGTATCAGGGTTGTATTTGACTTTGGGGGGCGGGATGGGCGTAGCCAGGGTGGGTGTGGCCAGCTTCACATCACTCGTGTCGGGGGCGCTTGTGGTGGTCTGACCACTCTGCCAGAGAAAATGGGCTCACAATCTCCATTTTCAGCCCTGACAGCCTCCTGCAGCCCTCTTGACAGTGAAAACGGAGCTTGGGTGGGCTGGGTGTGCCTCCCTGGGCCCCATTTATTTTTACCTCAAGAGCCTCCTGTAGCCCTCTGCTAGCAAAAACGTAGCTCCAATTTTGCTGGAAGAGGACTGCAGGAGGCCATCACGGCCAAAAATAGGACCCAGGGGGCATGCGCACAGCTCTCCCAAGCTCTGTTTTCGCTGGCAGAAGCACTGTGGGCCGGTCCTCAGAATGGGATTTTTCCTCTCCTACCCTTGGCCACGCCTCCTTCTCCACCAGTTTTTCTCCTCAGGGGATTCGCCTCAAACTTTTATCCTCAGTTGACATGCCCCCGCCCATTAGCCCTGGGCAATGGGCAGTGGCCCTTCCATCCCACGTGCTTTGGCACTGCCAATTCACCAAAGCATGGTTCATCCTGGGTTTTTTGCTATCCAGGACAGTTAGCACCAAACCTGCCCCGTTCTTCCCTTTCCTTAATTATTTACCCCTCCCCTTCCTTCTCCTAAAAGGCGTTTGGCTTTCCTATAGCCATTTGGCTGCAACCCCTTGCCCAAACCTCACCACCAAGCCACCACTGTGGCTTTCTTTCTTTCTTTCTTTCTTTCTTTCTTTCTTTCTTTCTTTCTTTCTTTCTTTCTTTCTTTCTTTCTTTCTTTCTTTCCTTCCTTCCTTCCTTCCTTCCTTCCTTCCCTCCCTCCCTCCCCCTCCTTCCCTCCCCTCCTTCTTTCTTCCTTCCTTCCTTCCTTCCTTCCTTCCTTCCTTCCTTCCTTTCTTTCTTTCTTTCTTTCTTTCTTTCCTTCCTTCCCTTCCCTTCCCTCCCCCCTCCCTCCCTCTTTCTTTCTTTCTTTCTTTCTTTCTTTCTTTCTTTCTTTCTTTCTTTCTTTCTTTCTTTCTTTCTTTCTTTCTTTCTTTCTTTCCTTCCTTCCTTCCCTCCCTCCCTCCCTCCCTCTCCTCCTTCCTTCCTTCCTTCCTTCCTTTTTTCTTTCTTTCCTTCCTTCCTTCCTTCCTTCCTTCCTTCCTTCCTTCCTTCCTTCCGTTCCTTCCTCCCTCCTCCCTCCCCTCTTTCTTTCTTTCTTTCTTTCTTTCTTTCTTTCTTTCTTTCTTTCTTTCTTTCTTTCTTTCTTTCTTTCTTTCTTTCTTTCTTTCTTTCCTCTTCCTCTTTTCTCCTTGGATGAAGCTGGTCTACTCATCTCCCCTGCCGTTCTTCCCTTCCCTTGCTTACTTACCCCCTCCCCTTCCTTCTCCTAAAAAGAGTTTGACTTTCCTAAAGCCATTGGGCTGCATCCCCTTCCCCAAACCCCACCACCAAGATTGCACCGTGGCTTATGGCTGCCGGCATTGGCAGCTAGCTGATGGGGTGGCAAAAAACCTAGGACGAACCGTGCTTCGGTCGGCAGCACTCAAGCACCTGGGATGGAGGGGCCGTGGCCCATTGCCCGGGGCTAATGGGAGTGGGGCATGTCAGCCGAAGGGAAAAGTTTGAGGAGAATCCCCCGAGGAGGAACACTGGCGGAGAAGGCCCAAGGGTAGGAGAGGAAAAGTCCTAGGCCCCCAGTCCTTCACTGTTTCCAGGGCAGCCCCATGGGCCAGATCTAAGCAACCCACAAGCCAGATTCAACCCCCGGGTCTTGGGATTGACACCCCTGGACTAGATGGATAGATCTTTACAGAAATGGCTTGTTCATATTATTATGAAAAAGCAAACAGTTCTGATTTGATGTTAATGCCTTATTTTACGGCAACAGAGAGCGTTGGAGGTCAATGTTTCTTTTTCTTTTTTCTTATCTTTCTTCACTTCTCTTCCCCCCTTCCCCCCTCTTTCTTTTCTATTTATTTTTGTATTTTGCAATTTGCAATATTTTATAACTCAATAAAAATGTTAAGCTGAGAAAAAAGATTACAAATAAAAAAATAAAAATCAGAACGAGCCCTGGTGGAGCCCTGGTGGTTAAAGAGCAGTATTGCAGGCAAACTCCACCCACAGCCTGGAGTTCGATCCCGATGAGGCTCCAAGGTTGACTCAGCTTTCCATTGGTAAAATGAGGAGCCAGATTGTTGGGGGCAATAGGTAAATAATGCTTCAACGTTGTAAAATTTCCCAGAGGGTGCCGTAAAATGCTATATACACCTAAATGCTATTGCTATGAAGGAAGGGCATTTTTCAATGCACTTTTGGTTACAAATACTGAACGGATAGGCACAGCAGGGGAAACGATTATGTCCAGATGTGCATGCGAGGCCATAAAAATAGTACAATGTTTTTGTCATTGCAAGGTCACCTCAACCCTTCTGCGCTTATCTTTTAGGAAACTTTGAGCTGGTTTTTCACACTCTAATACAACCAGCAAATAGAATTTAAAGCAAGGTGATCCTGAGCATGATACAAAGAGGCAGCTTTATAGAAACGGGAATAGTTTTGTCTTTATGTGTTTCTGTGTGTTCAATAAATCTCTACTTGTGATCGCGGATCAAAAGGTATTTTTTTCTGAAAAAATATTTTTATTTGTTTATTTACGTCTTTTATGATATTACACAATATTATGTATCTTGGCAATATTTTCTTTCTTTCTTGGCTACTATTATGCACTATTATGGTTACTTTTTCTTTCATCTCTCCTTCTTTCCTTCCTTCCTTCCTCCCTCCCTCCCTCCCTCTTCTCTCCCTTCCATCTCCCTCCCTCATTCCTTTCTCACTTCCTTCCTGCACTTCCTGCCCTCCCTCCCCTCCTTCCTTCCTTCTTCCTTCTTCTCCCCTTCCTTTTTCCCTCCCTCCCTTCTCTCCTCCCTTTCACCCTTTCCTTCCTGCCCTTCCTTTCTGCTTTCTCTCCTTCCTCCTTTCTTCCTTCTTCTCCTTCTTCCCCTCCCTCCCTCCCTTCTCCCTCCCTTTCACCCTTTCCTTCCTGCCCTTCCTTTCTGCTTTCTCTCCTTCCTCCTTTCTTCCTTCTTCTCCCTTCTTCCCTCCCTCCCTCCCATCTCTCCTCCCTTCCTTCTTCTCCCTTCCTTCCTTCTTCCTCCCGCCTCCTTCTTTCTCTCCCTCCCTCCCCTCCTTTTTCCTTCCTTCCTTCCTTCCTTCCTTCCTTCCTTCCTTCCTTCCTTCCTTCCTTCCTTCCTTCCTTTCTTTTTCCACAGAGAGGCAGCTTTTATGAGTTGCCATCCGAGGTCCCCTTTTCTCAACCTAACAACCTTCAAATACAGTGACTTAACTCCCTGAATTCTCAGCCAATATAATCTTCAGCATTTGTCATAGTTCTAACACATCTGAAGGACCCAGCCGAAGGTTGATTGAGTCCTTGAAAAAAACTAAAGCCTTTTCCAAGTTGTGCTCAGCTCCTATTAACTGTAAACAGTACACACATCTATGAAATATTCTTGGCAAAATATCATATTTACTGGACCCAAAGGGCCCTGCGTCCCCTTCAGGGTCATTATTGGGTAATTTCCTTACCTAAAAATGAGAAACAGAACAAAAAAGCAGTGGGAGAAAATTCTGACATCCTGCTGGTTTTCCCTATTACCTTTCCTTGAAAAAAGCTGGCAGGGCATGTTGGAAATGAGTGTCATGTGACCACGACTGAGCAGGGTGGTGGGGTAGAGCAGCAGCACTGAGGCAATCATAACATTGCTAAATTTCAATCCCACAGGATGAGAGAAGAGGGGAGGAGAGGGGAAGGGCAGGGAAGGGAAGGGAAGAGAAGAGAAGAGAAGAGAAGAGAAGAGAAGAGAAGAGAAGAGAAGAGAAGAGAAGAGAAGAGAAGAGAAGAGAAGAGAAGAGAAGTTTATTGTTATTTTTAATTATGAGCACACCGGCTCACATTAAAAATGAAATTTTGTTGCCTACTCTCAAGAAAGTGTATATCTACCCAACACATACATGACACACATGCTACACACATACATAAATATATACCTGCACCACACACACACACACACACACACACACACACACACACAAAGATAAAGGTTCCCCTCGCACATACATGCCAGTCATTTCTGGCTCTAGGGGGCGGTGCTCATCTCCGTTACAAAGCCAAAGAGCCAGCGCTGTCCGAAGATGTCTGCGTGGTCATGTGGCCAGCATGAGTAAATGCCGAAGGTGCACGGAACGCTGTTACCTTCCCACCAAAGTGGTCCCTATTTTATTACTTGCATTTTTTACGTGCTTTCCAACTGCTAGGTTGGCAGAAGCTGTGACAAGTAACAGGAGCTCACTCCATTACAGGGTGCTAGGGATTCGAACCACCGAACAGCCGACCTTTCTGATCGACAAGCTCAGCTCTTAGTCATTGATCCCCCATGCGCACATGCATGCGTGCACACACACACACACACACCTATATCTCTATCTATACCACTGTTTATTTTGAATATGTGATACAAAGAAGTAACTTATGAATTCACAAGGTTGATGCTATGTGGAACAAAACCGGGAGTCAGGGATCCCAGATTTTTGTCACATTCTGTAAAGTAGACCATTTGAGGTATGTTTATTCGGAAATTGTTGAGATGCACCGTTTTTGCCCAGTGGAAGGTTGCCAACCATTAAACAAGTGTGAAAGTTTTAGTGTCATTTTCTTCATCAGGGATAGTGTTGGAATTTATCAGTCTAGCCAAGCCTTTACTATTCCCCAACAATATCCCACTCAAGTTCCAACTAAGTAGGCTTTGATTAAGATCAAACTTCAGAGATTATTTGGAAGAACGAACATTGCAAATCATAACACCTTTTTGTTCCTCCTTAAAGCAACTGTGCCTCTTTTTTGCTGCTTTCTGAAAAATGGAGTTATTTTAAAGTTGCATTCAAAAGGCATTGCTTTAATGTTTTGATTTATTAATGCAGGGGTCTCCCATTCACCAGGCTGCAACCAGTACCACTCCATGGCTTGTTGGGAACCTGGCCAATCAAGTAGAAGGCAGGCATGCAAAGCTACATCTGGGCATGTGCGGGACCTAGGTTGTGTGTGAGAAACCATCCTCCCCTCCTCTGCTTCTGCTCCTAGAAGATATTTTTTTCTTCTGGAGCCAGAAAGGTTAGAGACTGCTGTGTTAATGCTTATTCATCTTGGTCTTAATGCCTATTCATCTTTTTTTTTTTTAAGGCTTGCACAGATTCATGAAATAGAGCATGTTTTAACAAGTAGCTGAAATGCGTGGTCATTTTTGTTCATAGTCAGCATAGACGTGGTCCTCCTTGCTTTGTGAGCCTAAACAGGGTCAGTGAAATAAACCTGATTGTGTTTGTGCGTTGACAAAAGCCTCAGTGCAGAAAATGGCAAAAAAAATCCCAGACTTAAACATCATCGTATGCCCATTGAACATAATCAGACCATCAGAGTAGAGTAGAGTAGAGTAGAGTAGAGTAGAGTAGAGTAGAGTAGAGTAGAATAACTGTGTTGGAAGGGACCTTGGAGGTCTTCTAGTCCAGGGATCACCAACATTTTGGACCTCAGGGACCACCAAACTCATAATTTTAAATCCCATGGACCACTAACTGGTTCTGTGGACATGCCCTAATTTGTGGGTGTGGCTTGGTAATGATGTGACTGGCTGGGCATGGCTTGTATGTAAATATTATAAATATTTATATAAATATTGATTTTTTTTATAAAAAAGAGCAACTTTTACCCCAAAGCAGGAAAAGCAGGCAGGCAGGCAGATTGAGTTGCTCACAGAATCACAGATTCATTCAGAGACCTATCTATCTGCCATTGGCTAGCTCAGTCTTTCACATAAAATTTGCTTGCAAGCAAACTCACAAAATTAACTCACAACACACCTTGTATGTAAATATTGAATTTTTTAATTTTTAAAAGAGCAGCTTTCACCCAAAATCAGGCAAAGCAGGCAGGCAGATTGACTTGCTCACAGAATCACAGATTCATTCAGAGACCAAAGCAACCACAAATAACTCACAAACATTGTATGTAAATATTGAATTTTAATTTTAAAGAGCAGCTTTCACCCAAAATCAGGCAAAGCAGGCAGGCAGATTGAGTTACTGATAGAATCATTCAGTGATCTATCTATCGGCCATCGGCTACCTCAGTCTCTCAAATTTGCTTGCCGTGAGTCTGCACTGAATAATAGAACCTTCAGTCCTAAGGGAGGTTCGGTTGTGCTTAAAAGCAGAGCCGAAGATCAAAAGACTAGCTAGAAAGCAAGAAATCCAACCATTTCCTGCTTCCTAGCTAATCTAAATCTCCCCACACAGCAGAACAGCTGATGGTCAGAAAAAGCAAAAATAGCAATTTAGCAGGCAAGTTTGCCGGGTAAGGAGTGAGTGGGCAGGGAGGGTTCCCGTGGGCCATGTGCGTGGCGCAGCCTTGTGTTTCTGCACAGTCTGGATTAATTGCTTGGGGGGGTGTTGCTCTTGGGGTGAGATTTCTCTGTGGCCCACCAAAAATTGTTGGCGATCACTCTTCTAGTCCAATCCCCTGCTCAGGCAAGAAACCCTAAACCATTTCAGACAAATAATTGTCCAATCTCTTCTTAAAAACTCCCAGTGTTGGAACATTTACAACTTCTGAAGGCAAGTTGTTCCACTAATTAATTGTTCTGTCAGGAAATGTCTCCTTAGTTCTAGGTTGCTTTTCTCCTTGATTAGTTTCCACCCATTGCTACTTGCTCTGCCCTCAGGTGCTTTGGAGAATAGCTTGACTCCCTCTTCTTTGTGGCAGCCCCTAAGATATTGGAAGGCTGCTATTATGTCACCCCAATCCTTCTTTTCATCAAACTAGACATACCCCGTTCCTGCAACCGTTCTTCATATGTTTTAGCCTCCAGTCCCCTAACCATCTTTGTTGCTCTTCTCTGCACTCTTTCTAGAATCTCAACATCTTTTTTTACATCATAAAAATGGGAAAGGAGATGTGATATTTGCTTGAAAATAAAAAATGCATATTTTTAAAATATGAAATTATGAGAAGGCATACGGGTAACTGTTAGCTGTTAGCTGTCTGTAAGCCGTATTTGTTGGCATCAGCAAATAATGGATTTAACATTTTTGTAGCAAACTTTTCTAATTATTTACAGATTTATGTGGCTGAACTCAGAAAAAAATGTGAATATGAAAGATGTTTAATGCACCTACTGTTGAATATTTAAAGGCTTTGCATATTAACTATTCACACTTTATTGTTGTTCTGTTTTGTTTTCCTTCTTTCCCAATATCTCATTAACCCATGAGTGTTACGTTTGGAAATTCTGCTTTATTTATTGGGCTTGAGTTTTGCAAAGCAGAAATTTACAAGTATGAACATTAAGAAACTCATTCATTGACATTATTGGCTAAAAGATTTTGAATGTAACACTCCAGTTTTTAACAGAGGTGCATTCCCTATCAATGAACACAACGTGTCACTGTGAACACACATTGATTCATAAAGTAGTGAACAAAATTACCCTAAAAACTATCTATCTAAAAACTATCTATCTATCTATCTATCTATCTATCTATCTATCTATCTATCTATCTATCTATCTATCATCTATCTATCTATCTATCTATCTATCTATCTATCTATCTATCTATCTATCAGGTAGCTCAACATTTTTCCCATCTGTATTTGTTGTTGTTGTTGAAGATTTTGTATTGATTTATCTTTACCGTATTTCTGGATGTATGGGTCACAAATGAAGAAAAGGCTGGGCTATTGTTTTCCACAAAAAGTCTCAACTTCCTTCCAGAGCCTCTTTCCTGAGTTAGAAGGGACCATGGAGGTCTTCTAGTCTAACCCTCTGCTCAAGCAGGAGACATTATGGGAAAATGGTTGTCCAATCTCTTCTTGAAAATCTCCTCTGTTGGAGCACCTATAACTTCTGACAGCAAGTTGTTCCATTGATTAATTGTTCTAACTGTCAGGAAATGTTTCCTTAGTTTTAAGTTGCTTCTCTCCTTAATTAGTCCCGAGTTGCAAACTAAAAAATAAGGTCCCAGACAATTCTTGTGGCTGGTGCACACCCTGTTTCAACTTTCTATGTCAACTTTCTGAAGTTCTAAAGGTCTACACAGAGATTAATATTGTGTGGTTTTTTTTCTTTAGACATAGAAAAAACTCAAGAAGCAAGTTAGCTCTTATAGATTTGATTTTTTTTTCAAGATGGAATTGGGGAAAATTAAGAAATCCAGGCTGTTGTCAGTGGCAGAACCGCAGGAACAGATTTATAACAATATAAATCACTTTATATTTATACTGTAAATGGTTCCAATCCAAAAATCCTTACAGCAAAAAGTGGAATCAACAGAGTTGTTTGGGGACACTTTCAATCCTCTTCCATTACCCTTGACAGAAATTACTAGGGGTATACTTCTGAATTAGTTTTCACTATCCTTCACGGTTTAAGACTCAGAATCCTTACTAAGATTTGGTTTTTGATCTGTTTGTGTCATTGTTTATAGGCATTGTATAAAGTGCACTAAGAAATATAAAATGCCCTTGGAAGATTTTGTGACAGTGAGAACAATCAACCAGTGGAACAACTTGCCTTCAGACATTGTGGGAGCTTCATCACTTGAGACTTTCAAGAAGACATTAGACTGCCATTTGTCAGAAATGGTGTAGGGTCTCCTGCTTGGGCAGGGGGCTGGACTAGATGACCTACAAGGTCCCTTCTAACTCTGTTAATCTGTTAAAATTTTAATGATAATTAAAGCAAGGCCCACAGATTTATAAGCAAATTTGACTGAGGGAACTCAAAGTATTTCTAATATATCTGCTTAGAATCTGCACTCAACGCAGTTAATTTAGCATTTGAATCCAACAGAGCTGGCTAGATTTACTCACTAGTTGAATGGTTATCAATGCTGCTGGGCCCTTTTCATTTTAGTGACGAGACAAGGAAATCTTGCTACCCCTGAGAAGATATTTCTGTTACCTTATTGAGACGGATGGTACTCTAGAATCCAACAAGACACAAATATACTTTAAGCTGCATTCATCTAACAAAAATGTCATGGAGCTCTCAAGAATATTTAAGACCTGCCAGTATCTATTTATGCAAGGAATGCCCAAAGCACTCATAATTTACAATAGATTATAGCAGCCATCCCAAAACACACTTGGAAAAAAAATTGTTCACAACTTTAAAGTAAATACATGAACTGCAGCCTTACAACTCCTGAGCAATGCTTTTCATAATTGCAGTGACAGTAGAAATGTAAGTCTTTATTAAGCAGAAAAAAAGGCTTTTTAATAAAGCGATCCTCTAAGAACAAACTATTGGTGTTAATCTATTTGATAAGTATGGCTGGGGAATGTGTGTATTTACACTTCTACTTCAGCTAAAGCACGATCAATACATTTCAACTAATTTCTCCATTTAAATGTTGCACAATCCATTTGTGTAGTCAAAGTAGTGGGTTGTTGCTTCTCCTAAAAATCCCTAGAAGTCAGAGGTCGTATTCAGCTGTTTCGAACCAGTTCTGGAGAACCGGTAGTGGAAATTCCGAGTAGTTTTGAGAACCTGCAAATACCACCTCTGACTGGCCCTGCCCCCGTCTATTCTCTGCCTCCTGAGTCCCAGCTGATCAGCTAGGTTTTCTTTGGTTGCCCTGCATAGGAGAATGGACCTGGAAAGCAGGTTAGTGGGGTGGGGAGTGTTGTATATAGACATTTACATACTCGTAATACTACGTTCCGATTGGACAATCACTACAGCCTAGTGATTGGTAGTTAACAATGAATTATGATTGGCTGCCTAAACAGCGGGAGGTTTAAAATGATGCCATTGGTTGCGAGCTGCGAGCAGCCGCTATAAAAGAGGCTGCCGCAGCTCGAGTTTAGTTGAATTTACTGACTGTAAATAAAGAGCTGATTTCAACTCCGGTCTCCAGTCTACTTTGTTCTGGCAATAGAACAGGGATGGAATGGGGATTTTACAGTATCCTTTCCCTGGAGTGTTGTGAGAATGGAGATTTTACAGAATCCTTCTCCTGCCATGCCCACCAAGCCACATCCACCAAGCCATGCCACGCCCACAGAACCAGTAGTAAAAAATTTTTGAATCCCACCACTGCTAGAAGTGTTGTGATATGATACCAGGAAATCAATCAAAGTCAGATGAATTGACAGGTTGTCATATGGTTGTATTCTCTAGAGAAATGTTGACAACAGTTTTGCAGAAGTGATTCAAAGCAAAAATCAGTTGGAACATATTAATTTAAGAAAGGAGGACAAGACTGAATATAGTTAGTGTTTGACTTACGATCCAAAATTTCTGTTGCTAAGCGAGACAGTTGTTAAGTGGGTGGGTTTTGGGTTTTTTTTGCCTGCCTGCCTCATTTCCCCAGAGAGCTTAGCTGAACCTTGACTTGGGATGACAAATGGTGACTTGAATGTAACTGTTCTTGTTTCCTTGGAGTACAAAACAGACATGTCAACTAGCACGTTTCCTTCCATCTTTTTCATGGGCATTTCTAAAAGGAGAAAAAAAGAAATGGAAAATTTGAAACTTGAACCTCTTTTGAGGTTGAACCTCCCTAGATGATAGGCTCAAGATCCTGATGGATCTGGACAGACTTGAACACTGGGTCCTATCTAACAAAATGAAATTCAATGTAGAGAAAAGTAAAGTCTTACACTTAGGCAAGAGCAACCAAAAGTACACGTATAGACTGGGTGACACCAGGCTTAATAGCAATAACTGAGACTTTGGATCTTGGAGTTTCAGTGGACAACCAATTAAATATGAGCCAGAAGTGTGTGGCAGAAGCCAAAAAAGCCAATGCAATCCTAAGCTTTACTAACAGAGGGATACAATCGAGTTCAAGTGAGGTACTAATACCACTCTACAAAGGCTAAGTAAGACCACACCTAGAATACTGCATCCAGTTTTGGCCACCACACCATAAAAAAGATGTTGAGACTCTAGGAAGAGTGCAGAGAAGAGCAACAAAAATGATTAGAGGCTGGAGATTAAAACATACAATGAATGGTTGCAGGAACTGGGCATGGCTAGTCTAGTGAAGAGAAGGACCAGGGAAGACATGTTAGCAGTCTTCCAATATTTGAGGGGCTGCCACAGAGAGGAAGGGGTCAAGTTATTTTCCAAGGCACCTGAAAGCCAGACAAGAAATAATGGATGGAAACTGATCAAGGAGAGATTCAACCTAGAAATAAGGAGAAATGTTCTGACAGTGAGAACAATTAACCATTGGAACCATTCAGAACCTTTGGAAGTTGTGGGAGCTTCATCACTGGAGGCTTTCAAGAAGAGATTGGACTGCCATGTGTAGGGTCTCCTGCTTGGGTAGGGAGGTGGACAAGATGACCTACAAGGCCCCTTCCCTGTTAATCTATATTGAAAGGTCAAGATTTGATTCTGACTGCTTCAGAAGGAATCCAAGTGTTTCTTGAAGAATCATAAAATGTATTGTTAGTGATCCACTTCAAAATGTATTAAAATACTTTAAAAATATGAGCTATTAAATTAATAACGAAACCCGGTTTGTGTCTACTTATAATTAAGTTCAGCTTAATTGGGCTTACTTTCTGTTATGTTGTATATAATTCTAACCTAAACACTGCTGAATGTTGAAAAACATATTCACATGGTTCTCCAATCACAGTTAGTTGAAATGGATTGTGGCAATATACCAGCATCATAAAATAACAGAATAACAGAGTTGGAAGGGACTTTGGAGGTCTTCTAGTCCAACCCCCTGCTCAGGCAGGAAACACTATATACCATTTCAGACAAATGGTTGTCCAATCTCTTCTTAGAAACTTCCAGTTGTTGCTGCACCCACATCTGAAGGCAAGCCATTCCAATGATTAATTGCTCTAAATGTCAGGAATTTTTTTTTTTTTAGCTCTAGGTTGCTTTTCTCCTTGGTTAGTTTTCACCCATTGCTTCTTCTCCTGCGTTCAGGTAATTTGGCAAATAGGTTGACTCCCTCTCCTTTGATACAGCTCCTATTGGAAGACTGCTATCATGTCACCCCTAGTCCTTTTCATTAATCTAAACCAATGGTCTTCAAACTTGGCAAGTTTAAGACTTGTGGACTTCAACTCTCAGAATTCCTGAGCTAGCATGACTGGAGGAGGAATTCTGGGAGTTGAAGTCCACAAGTCTGAAAGCTGTCAAGCTTGAAGACCCCTGATCTAAACATATCCACATGTATGTGAGTGTGTGCACGCACACACACAGAGTTGTGTAAAACAAATAAAGATAAAAAATTGCAAATGAATGTCAAAGATCCCAAAAGATAATTAATAGGGTTTTTTTTTTTGCTGACTTGCATTGCAAATTTCCTTTCCTGCCTCCTCTTCTACCAATAATTATGGTTCTGTCAGAAAGCATGTGAAGTATGTCTAATATACTTATGCCCACTGGAGACCTGTTATATCATTTTGCAAGGCTGGAGCGACCTAATCAAATCATGCCATTGACACTGCTGTTGAAAAAAGACCTGCAATAAATGAAATAGGATTAGTCGGTCTATGGCAAACATCAGCTCATAAAATGCACCAGGTTAGATCCATAGTATACACGGGTTTTGCTTTGGGCCTAGTATATCTGCCATTCGAGTTGAGAGTCTGCATTTCTCTACACGATCGTTAAATTTTATGAAGAGCAACTATGATCTGAAGCGGCACTAGAAGTATCCTGCAGTTGTAGAAATTGATAATTGGGGAAAGAATGATAGAGAATTCTCCTTGTGAAGAATTATATCTTTTGTGTGTGTGTGTGTTGATGAAAAGGTGGGGAGGAAAAAGGAGGCAGGCAGGCAAGCAGGCAAGAAGCATACTATTTTTAGATGTTAGAACTGAAGCCTCTGATAAAACCTCCGCACCTTTGGGGCAGGAGAAGGTCTGTGATCTACTGAACACAAGGTTATCTTTGATGATGGTCTAGAGAAGCTTAAAGTGATTCAAACTGTGGCTTGCTGTGTGTGCATTCCAGCAATCTTCAGAACCTTCATTTTGGCTCTTAGTTTGTTGCTGAGTCCAAAAGAACAAACCAGGCTATACAAGACAAAAGAACAACCTCTCTTGAAACCTGTGGGATCAGCTCAACGGGCAGCGTTCTCACACAACCAACCAGATCAGAGACTTTTAGCTCTTGTTTTCCAGCAACAGTCATGGAAAAACATAATACCTATGATGTTATGTGCAGATAATACATATTCATTGACTTTTTTTTCTTATCTGCTTTTAAAGTTGCTTGAATTGCTGACTATCACTATATCTTAAGGTTGCGTACTGTGTTAAAAATATAATTCCAGCATTGAAAAGGTGAGAAAAGAGAAATTCACAGTGTAGCAAGGCTGGATTCTGAGTTATACAGTCAAATTTTGTGCTTTCAAAAATGTGGGGTATATAGTCTTTCTGGTCTTAGTTGGGAATTTTTCATATTCAAAATTACTTTTCTGGAGACTTTTTCTCCTAATTTTCCTCAAAATAATTTTACATATGCAAATCTGTGGGAAATTCTATTTATATAAAGCACCATACAGAGCAAACACAGATAACAGACACCATGTGCTTTACTGCTCAACTATATAGCTGTAGCAGGAAACAGGAAACCCTACTGAGGACAAAAAAGCATAGAGTATTCCAATATAGAATAGATCCAAACTTGTAAATGCTGCCATCTACTGGCTATATACTACTGTAGTTGTTGCATAAAGATACATTCCAACAATGAATTCTAACAAAATCTCATATCTGATGTGTGGGCTTGTATATTCCTTTAATTTCTTTAAATAATGGTTATGTATTTATTTAATCACTTTCTTTTCCTCTTCTGAGAATTTTCCGAAGTAGTAGAAACTGCTATCTTACAATTCACTACATTTGGTGAGGAAAATGAGGATGGCCGAGATATTTGTATGTTTATTGATTCACTATAAATCTCATCTTGCTTCCAAACAAGTTAAGTCAGTGCATTTGATTGTCTTTGCTACCTTGAGACTAATCCAGGTTAGACTGCAAGATGACAACTATCTAAGTTAACAGAATAACAAAATTGGAAGGGACCTTGGAAGGCTTTTACTCCAACCCTCTACTGAAACACTATATTATTTCAGACAAATGGTTATCCCATCTCTTCTTAAAAACTTGCAGTATTGGAGCATTTACAACTTCTGGAGGCAAGTTGTTCCACTGATTAATTGTCCTCACTGTTAGGAAGTTTCTCCTTAATTCCAGGTTGCTTCTCCCCTTGATTAGTTTCCATCCATTGCTTCTTGTCCTGCCCTCAGGTGCTTTGGAGAATAGCTTGACTCCCTCTTCTTTGTGGCAGCCCCTTAGATATTGGAACACTGCTATCATGTCACCCCTAGTTCTTCTTTTCATTAAACTAGACATACCCAATTCCTGCGACCATTTTTTGTACCTTTTAGCCTCCAGTCATCTTTGTCATCATCTTTGTTGCTCTTCTCTGCATGCTTTCTAGAGTCTCAACATCTTGTTTACATTTTTAGCTTCCGTTTACATTTTTTATTTATTTTATTCACATGCTTTAGCCTCCAGTCCCCATCTTTGTTGCTCTTCTCTGCATTCTTTCCAGAGTCTCAACATATCATGTTATATCATGGCGATATAACAGTGTTACTCAGTGGTGGGCTGGTTTAACAACCGGTTCGGTGAGTGTGTGCTTTGCATGCACAGCATTCAAAAAACAGCCCATTTTAAGCTTAAAAACTTACCTTCTATGTTAGAGCTGGTGAGTAAAACAGCTGAGGTGCAGCAATTCACTGTGCTGCGCAATGTCAACTCATAAAATATTTTTATGGTCTTTTTAGATTTGCCAACAGAAAGTGGGGGGAAGGGTTTTGAAAGGGCAGTGCGGCAGCTTGGAAACTCAAAGTGCACTCCATACATAGTTTTTCAGAGATAGTAGCTAGGTGACTGAAGCTTCTGCCATGCAAAATTCTAACTGGAGAACACGATTGATGATTCTAGGTTATGGATGTGTCTCATTGGAGAATATGAATTATGATACACCCGGGGGTGGGAGAAAACCAGGATCAAGGGTGACAACGAATGATGTTTCTCAGAGTCAGCTACACCCAGGCAGTGCCAGACATGTTAACTCTGTTCAGAGTTTTGCAGCGTTAATTCAGCTCCAGAAAAATAAACACAGATGGCTGATGCTTCATTTAACATCTTTATAAACATAGTAAGTAAATTTCACAAACCAGTTGTAGATTTCTCCAACATGGAGCAAACTCAAACAGAAACATGTTGCAAGTTCAGAGCAGAGCTCCAGTCTTCAGCAAGCAAGCAAGCAAGTTAGTTTCTCATTTACTTTAGTTCAGCATGCAAGCAAGAGGAGAGAAGCAGTTTTATTTTCAATAGACAGACTCAGAGCTCAATATAGCTGCAGAGTTGCAGAGTTCAATATAGAGCCACACCTAAGCTACTTCTAGTTTCAGTTTCCAGCCTAGGCTACATCTAGTTTCAGTTTCCAAACTATCATCATTGGCTGATTTAGTTGCTATGCCTATTCATTGGCTAATCTTGTTAGCAAACTCTATTCCAGTTCGTGAATATATTCTGACAAACTCCCAATAAATCCTTTTGAAGTTTTGGAAGTTTGGCTCTAGATTCACTATTTAATTAAAGTAACTGCCGGAATCTTGACACACGAATCAGCTGAGCTAAAAAAAAACAGGGAAATATAGGACAGGAAAGGGCAGGGGTGGATGGGCGGGGCCAACTGCTCAACGGAACTACCGATTCGCTAGAACTGGTCCAAACCGGTAGCAGCCCACCAGTGGGGTTACTCCCTGATCTCCTCGAACAGGCATTTGAACTTGCTTTTTCCTAGACTCGGTCAGAAATTTTGTCCCAAATATAATGCTGCTTTAGTTAGGAAAGTAAATGCAAGCCAACATTTCTGGTTTTTCCTCCTCTTAAGCCCAGTTCGAGACGTTCTGAGCAAGCCACATTCAGAGCCTTCAGCAAGTGTTTTCTTCCAAAACAGTAGCTGGGCTTCAGAGGAGCAAGCTGCAACTCAGTTCTAATAAAAGTATTGGTTGGCGTAGTTTATGGTTTGCAGCCTGTGTGGGAAAGGTATTGTTGCCAGATTCCAATTACAGCTGAACAACTCTTGACCTCAATTCAACAATAATTCTGTTGCTGGATTAGCATGCTTGGATGGCATTTCTGTATTGAAGGGCTGCCACCGTTAGCTGCATTCACATGTGTGTTGATGGAGATTGAAACAACAGCCAAAAATGGTAATGAAGGTTCAAGACCGCAAACCCCAGGCAAATTCTCCAACTTGTCCGATTTAGACCTGAATTTTGCAACCCTTGCCTTGCATTCGATTCTCACGCACTTCCCTCCTCTTACTTATAGGTAATGTTAAAACCTTGATCCCCGTGGGTTTTTTTTTTTAAATAAAAATCCGTTCCTCTCCATTTGCCTTTTCAATTATCATTCACAAATGGTGATGCAAATGCTTGATGGGATTTTATGATAATGCCAAGGAAAAGGTTTTGGTGCTTATTGTAGATTCAGATCACACACGTTGGCATACGTGAAAATTCAGCTTGTACTGTTGTAATTAGCAGTGACATGGACAAATTGCCTTAATATCCTCACTTGTTTTGCTTAAAGGAGGTCCTTCACCATCTGAATGCTGCAATATATATATATATATCAATCCTGCTTCTTTATGGCAAGTTGCCACAGCAGCTTCAGGGACAAGAATGATGAGAGCAAAGGCAGTCTTTGCTGAAGAACAAGAGTTTGTTCGGCCTTATAAGACATTTATGAGGTCAGTTGTATGTCATCTCAGACACCAACAGAGAGAAACACATTTAACCTACTCACATACATACAAACATCAGTTCCTCACTCGTATGAGTTCGCCAAATTCCTTTGCTTGTCATATTGATTCTTTTGGAATCTGTGACTGAGGAGGAAAAAGATACCTTAGGAAAGTTCAGATATAAAAGTTTTCTCTTGGAAGGCAACAGTCAAATGCACTTGTAATTCAAGGCAGTGCAAGAGGAAAATTGCTCCTATTCTTATCTGGTACCTTGAGGAAATAATAGAATTCTACTCCAGAGATTGTCCATGTAGAATAGAAATGCTGGATTTTGTTTCAATAATAATGTTTCTGTAACCAGCATGGAATAGAATAGGAAGGAAGGAAGGATAAACAGAAAGAAGGAAGAAGGAAGGAAGGAAGGAAGGAAGGAAGGAAGGAAGGAAGGAAGGAAGGAAGGAAGGAAAGAAAGAAAGAAAGAAAGAAAGAAAGAAAGAAAGAAAGAAAGAAAGAAAGAAAGAAAGAAAGAAAGAAAGAGGGAGGGAGGAAAACAGGAAGGAAGGAAGGAAGGAAGGAAGGAAAAGAAAGAGGGAGGGAGGGAGGAAAGCAAGAGGGAAGGAAGGAAGGAAGGAAGGAAGGAAGGAAGGAAGGAAGGAAGGAAGGAAGGAAGGCAGGAAGGAAGGAAGGCTCTTGCAGGTAGAACTCATGAATATAGAACTATGTTAAACTCTCTTGGCAACATGTAGACAGTGTCCCCCAAATTTGGTAGCTTCCAGACATATGACTTCAATTCCCAGAGTTCTTAACAATGCACATGCTGGCTGGGGAATTCAAGGAGTCCACACTTCGGCCAAGGTTGAAGAACAGTAGTCTAACTATGTTCCTTCATTACTGGACTGGATTATAGTGCAATATATTTTGAGGATTCTAGATTGAAAAATCAAAAAAATCCATCAATAGTACTATGCAATGTCTGATCTCCTCGATTTTTTCAGACCCAGATATACTTGGTACCTAATAGAATACGTTTTATTCCATAGTTGTATTAATATGATGCTGCCCAACTGGCAACCTTAAACAGTGATAGGCATCTTATTAAATGAAGCTAGTGACACATCTGCAGACACTGGGTGATGACAGCAGCAATATTTGTTGGACCAAAGCTGTATGTCTATAAATGGTGATTTCTGGCATTAACATGCATCATCTTATATTGATTTATGTTCTTTATTTTTTTATATTATTCATTATTTCTTTATTTATATGAGCCACGGTGGCGCAGTGGTTAGAGTGCAGTACTGAAGGCTACGTCTGCCAACTGCCCGCTACCTGCAATCTGACAGTTCAAATCCCACCAGGCTCAAAGTTGACTCAGCTTTCCATCCTTCCGAGGTGGGTAAAATGAGGACCCAGATTGTTGGGGGCAATAGGCTGACTCTGTAAACCGCTTAGCGAGGGCTGTAAATCACTGTAAAGCAGTATATAAGTGCTATTGCTGCTAAAGTTTCAATATAAGTAGAGAAAAGCATTTTTTCCCTGCCCAAGCAAGTTAGCAATAGAAAAAGAAAGTTCCATTGGATGAGTGTATGTGGAAGGAATAAACTTAAAAGAAAAAAAAGTTTTAATCCACTGCTCCCTGGTTCAGAGAGCCTGGTGCAGAACCATTTCTTGGGGTCAGCTCACCACTGAGTTAAAATGAATCTGAATTAAAATGACCTAGCAGAAAGAAAGGGTTTTCCAGTGGAAAATGGTGCAAGTTTTCTTTTTGCAAACAGTCTGATTTCTGTGGAGGAGGAATTTGGGGGAACTGAAGGGCTGACCACCAAAGAACCACCCCTTCCTTCTGGCTACAAAGCTCTTTATTTCTATAGCTATGTCTCCTTTGGATGTTGAATAGGACAACATTTTTACTTAGCAGCAACAGAAAGAGAGATGGAGAGACAAGAGAGAGTTAATGGAGAGATGGAGGAATGGAGCGATAAATAAAGGCACTGGTAGAAATAATGACCATGAAGAACTGTATCTTTTAATATAAACCCAGAATTGTTACTCATAGGGTTGAGGTAATTCCCCGTTAGGAGAATGAGCGCATACAGGGAGATGTAGTGAGAGTGGTGAAGAATAACACACAAACAGCACACAGCTACACTGTATAGTAAAATGTAGGTTTTTACTTCTAGTAAAATGATTAAGCAAAGTTCAAACAAGCAGTCCAAGTCATTCACAGTTAAAACAGTCAGTTTTCAGTCCAGGGATAATCCAAATATCAAAGTCCAGTATCAAAAACAATTCAGTAACAGACTTACATCAAATCCAAGAATTACAGTCAATAGGGAAAATGGAGGGCAACACTCTCCAGAAACAACACAACAGGAACTAAACAACCCAGGTTTCTGGCTCCATCTTAGGGCCGTTTGAGAAACCACACCCAATTACAATTTTAGCATTCCCTTAAAGAGACAGTATTAAAATGTCTATCCTGGTTTATATATTTTCCAACCCAACTATTAGGTGACTTACATTCCTAACACATAGCACTAATACCTTTGGTCCAATATTGTATTTTATATACATCATGTGAAAATCTAGGTTTCTTGCGAAGTCCATAATGCTTGGAAGAATAAAAGGTAGTGTCATGCCCCTAGTGGAGACTGACTCTGAGTCAAAGCCAACAGGGAGTAGAAGTGTGGCTCTGGAGGTTGTGGAGGAGGCTGGGGAAGGGCAGAGGCCGGCTGGGTAGTCAGAGGAGGAGCCAGGCTCATCCCCTATCCATCCTAGGGCACACAGGGAGGAAAGGATAAGGGAGAAATGTAGCCTACTTGGGAGAAGAGGGCTTTGATCTTCTTCATGGGCTGCAGCTGTGACAACTGAATAAGAGGATGAACATGCGTACGGGCGAACGCTGGAAACAAAGCATGGAAATATCTCTAGTTTATGGTTCCCCTCTGAGTATGGCATCCTTCTCAGTGTGTGTTATCTGTGGATGTCCTCCAGTCATTATCTTGCCTGGTTTGTGTTGCTTTTTCCCTTCTTCTTGTAACTGTTTCTTATCGGAGCTTGGAAGCAAAGTGAAGGAATAAAGGGGGCTTCACCTGTTTTCTGTGACTGTTTTGTATCCAGCCCTGGGTCATCACAGGTAGGAAGTAGATTGATGGATAGATTCCATTCCAGTACAGGTAGTCCTCAATTTATGACCACAACTGAGCCCAAAATTTCTGTTGCTAAGTGAGAAATTTGTTAAGTGAGTTTTGCCTCATTTTATAACTGTTCTTGCCCCCGTTGTTAAGAATCACTGCAGTTGTTCAATGAGTAACATGGTTGTTAAGTGAATCTGGCTTCCCCATCAAATTTGCTTGTCAGAAGGTCATAAAAGGTGATCGCCTGACCCCAGGACACTGCAACTGTCATAAATATGAGTTATTTGCCAAAGGTTTGAATTTTGATCACATGACCATGGGACATAAGTTTGCGATGGACATAAGTGTGAAAAATGGTCATAAGTCACTTTTTTCCGCACCATCGTAACTACCAATGGTCATTAAGTGAACTGTTGTAAGTCAAGGACTACCTGTATTAGTGAATGCACTTAGAAAAGAGCATTTTGGAAAGATTTGATCCATGTGGCCACTAAAAACCAGCACTCTAGACCTTTTCAACATGATAATCCTTGGCCTTATGTCTCCTTGTTCTGACCAAGGCTTCCTGAGACCGTAATTAGGCACACAATTAGTCAAAATAATTCTTGTTTTATTTTATTTCAGCACTGGGAATTATGTTCATTCCTGGCCTGTAATGCATCCCAAACAGTCCCTCGAGATAAGCACTCACCTTTCTCTTCTTTGAATTGTTGCCAACAACTAAAGTGCCAAATGAACTATTAAAAAACCAACTGAATTACAAAGTCCGTACAGAGATTCAAGGTTTAATACAAACAGAGCAAACGACTTTGCTTTCTGCAAAGGTTTCTCTATCTTTGCACCTCCTTTATACTTTAGAGGAGGAGCAATCACCTCCAAGCCTTACTCCCAAGTCGTCCCTTTTGTCTCCACTGCTCTTGCCTTCTAGCAGCTCTGTGCACATGCGCACTGGGAACAGGCTCCCCTTGTTCCTCTGCCTCACTTCTGCCAGCACACAACTCCCAGATGGTCCTGGCCTCATCTCTGCATTGGACGCAGGACCCTCATCTGAGTCCTCCCCAGACTCCCAGACTGGTCCCTGTTCTTCCCCACTGTCTGATTCCACTGCCGTCTACACAGGCTGCCAGCAAACCACAGCACTCCTCATGTAATCATCCAAGGAAAGATTGAAGGCAAACAAGGTCCAGGCAGCAGAAGAACAACATCATGTCTTTAATATCTAAGGGGCTGGTTTGGACAAAACACAGCAGCACTTTTTCGTGCAGCTGTTGATAAAAATACGATCGCCAACATGATCACCAATGTCGGATGGTGGATATGGCAGAAGAAGAAGATATCTCCCCTTGCTATGGATCATCATGGTGAGGAATCTGCACTTGGGGAAGATTGAGGAGAGAAGCAAGGAGCCAAAAAGAAAAAATAAAGAAAAGGAAGAATTCTCTTTTCTTTGCTTATAATATTTTTTTAAAGAAATTATGAGCACCCAGAGTCTTTCTAAAATTTAGCAAGTCTACTACAAGAGCAGTAATAGCCCCATCATCATCCACTATAAAAATAACTGTTTTGCTAGAATAATGGAGAAAAGCTCTCTGGTTTTTAACATGTAAAAAAAAAAAATGTATTGAGAAATTGGTGGTGTCCCAGCCGAGTTTGACACCACCACCCTGAGTGTTGGGGCCATGGAATGGCTTATTCCTTTCTCCCCCGATGACCCTGTTAGAAGAGAGTGAATGTGAAATGAGCAGGGAGCTGGGATTTTACAACAGCCTAGTTTCTGCAAAGCCACTCTAGGATATTACTTTCAATGCTAGCAGCCAGATGAAGGTATTTGCCTTCTGTTCAATTTGCATAACACAAATGTCCAGGGAGTTTAGCCCCAAACAACTCCAAGGTTTGTTTTGGATGAAATTCCCCTTCCCTTACCCATCCCCTCAAACAGGAGGTTAGATTAGAGGACCTGCAATATCTTTCAAATCAAAATATTCTGTAAGGCCACAGCTATTAGGAAAAAAAAGCTCTTAGTGCTATTTGCCTGGGCCAGATAATTCCTGTGCAAGGAATCTGAGGATGAGAAAAGTCTAGAAACCGTAGAATGCCCAGAATCATGGCTTAATGTGGTAAATGTGACGGTGACCTAAACAAACACAAGTGTTCAACAAATTATTATTTGTTTAGCATATCATGAGAACATGACAAAAGGGAGGTAAAGGTATTATACCCCAAATCTACATAATTATATACAAACCTTTTATGGGGTGGCTTTATAACTGGATGTCCAATTCAGTTCTCCTGAAGTCATGATCACCTTTGGAGTTGAAAGTCTGTGGAGATTCTCATTCATCCAGATAATAGTTGTGACCTGGATGACTGAGAATCTCTATGGACGTTTAGCTAAACAATTTGGGATGAACACCGTTTGAACGGTGTGGAAGTAGGAATGGATTTCCAGAGAGAGAGAGAGAAATTGCAGACTGCAGGAACCAGGATCACTACTCTGGTGACCCTGAGGACACAAAGGAACCTCCAAATGCTTTAACAACCCTCTAAAAGAATGCAAATGACCAGCTGTTTGCAAGGAGTATAAATCCTTCCATTTCCCACTATCCTATCAGAACTGAAGAAGCTTCTTGAATGAGAAGCAAAATGTCTTCAAAGAAAAAACAAGAAAGTCCAGTTGCCTCCTGAAAAAGCACCTTTGGGACCACCATAACCTGGATATCTGAGAATCACTAGACTTTTTACCTGTACAATTTGGGATGAACATCCTTTGAATCAGTGGTGGGATTCTATGGTTCGGCCCAGTTCAGGTGAACTGGTAGTAAAAAATGCTATTGTTTGGCTGAACTGGTAGTAAAAAAACAGTTACCGGTTCAGTCAAACCGGTATTTCTTTTCTTTTCTTTTTTCCTCACAACAATCAGCTGTTCTGACAATCAGCTATGCTGGGATTCCCCTCACTGTCTTACTGCTTCCTTCCCTGAGGCCCAGGATGGAAAAAGGGGCACATGTGTGTGTGTGTGTGTGTGTGTGTGTGTGTGTATGCACGCTGCGTGGGCCTCTCATGCTCTGTTTTTTGCCTTCCTGGGCCTCAGCAAAGGCCCCTGGGAACAAAATCACACACCCCCGCCGCCCAGGAGGTTTCCCTGAGGCCCAGGAGTCCCCCCCCCCAAAAAAAAAACGGAGTGTGGGGGGGTGCTGCAAAAAAAGAAAAGAAGCCACGCCCACCCATTCACATGCCCCGCCCACCTAGCCACTCCCACCTAGCCATGCCCACAGAACCGGTAGTAAAAATATTTGCATCCCACCCCTGCTTTGAATGGTGTGGAAGTAGGAATGGATTTCCAGAGGGGAAAATTGCAGGAACCAGGAGAAATACTCAGGTGATGCTGAGGACACAGAGGAACCTCCAAGTGCTTCAATGACCCGCATAAAAGGACGCAAATGACCCACTATCTGCAAGGAATATCAATCCTTCCATTCCCCACCGTCCAGTCAGAGCTGAAGAAGCTTCTTGGAGGAGAAGCGAAATATCTTCAAAGAAAAAGCAAGAAGTCCAGTTGCTTCCTGAAAGAAAAAAGAAAGGAAAAGAAAGGGGAAAAAAAAGCACCTTTGTGACAACTTTGCAGATCTTGTAAGGAACCCAAGAACATACATTGTGGACATTCTTGCACAATGTTTAATTGTTTCCAGTCCAGCAACACAGTTGTAACAAGGGGAGTCTATCCAGCCCCACTGAGGCAGGGCAGAGGCACTTCTTCTAGTGTCACATCTAATAATGTCCATTTTTTTCCAATTGGAGCATGGCAGGTTAAAATCGGTGGTTTGGTTAAGGGATCACGATTCTCAGGTTTAAACTGAGTACATGTTAAATGAATAGCCGTCTTCCCTGCTGGTTTACGGGATTAATTTTGATAAATTAAAATACAGTTTAGATTTTCTTCTTCTATTGTGACAACAACCAACGATCTCTTTTCTCTCAATTCCCATTCAAGCTTGTTGGAATCAGTGAGCCTGGTTCAGGAGATGCCCTTGTGCATTTGCTACGCATTTTTCTCCTTCTTCCCTTGGATTTCAGAGATTACAGTGGTACAGGATAATAAAAACAAGGATAAATAGGCTGAAAAACAGCTTCTATCTCAGGGCAGTAACTCTATTGAATTCTACTGTATAGTGTAATATTAATGCAATACCAGGGGTTTTCAATGCAATGTATAGAATGTGAAGGATGTGTGTTTGTGTTTATTTTCATAGTCTATAATGTACACTGAAGACGTTATTTAATTTCGTTGTACAAGGTGCAACGACAATGAAGTAAACTAAACTAAACTAAATGAGGATCAGAATCAGAATAGAGATGAAAGGGACCTTGGAGGTCTTCTAGTCCAGCCCCCCCTCAACCTGGAGAACCTATTCCATTTCAGATTGTCCAGTCTCTTCTTAAAAACCTCCAGTGATGAAGCACCCACAACTTCTGGTGGCAAGTTGTTCCACTGGTTACTTGTCCTCACTGTTCGGAAGTTTCTCCCTAATTCCGGGTTACTTGTCTCCTTGGTTGGTTTCCATCCATTGTTTCTTTTCTCGTCTTCTGGTATTTTGGACACCCTCTTCTTTGTGGCAGTCCTTCAAATACTGGAATGCTGCTTATTACGGAATTATTATTATGGAAGAAGCATAAGGGGCCATTTTATTATGCATGGTGGACTTACGAGAAATCTAAGAGGCTTTGGGTACAAATCTATATAACGATGCAAAGAATCTTAAAGATTCAAAATCTAAGTCAAAATATTTATTACAGTCAATTAAAAATACTCAAGGAGTATTTATTTTTATTTTATTTATTTGTTTTTGTCAATTGCTGATAAAATAATAAGTAAAAACATGGATACATATAAGAAAAAAAAAAGAAAAAGAAACAATAGGACAGGGACGGTAGGCACGTTAGTGCGCTTATGCACGCCCCCTACAGACACCTCTTAGGAAAGGGGTGAGGTCAATAGTAGACAGTCCAAGGTTAAAGTTTTTGGGGTTTGGGGAAGAAACCACAGAGTCAGGTAGAGTATTCCAGACATTTAATTAAATTATCCAATTTAATTAAAGTATCCAATTAAAAATTCCTTACCTCTGGTGCTTTGGAAAACAAATTTTCCAAATCAATAAATTTTGGAAAATAAATTAAGCCAAAATAGTTTGCAGTAAAGGGCGTTCTTGTTACATCCAAGTTCTTAAAGTGCCCGTGAAGTGACAGGAATATAACCAGATATCACACGTTAACCTTGTTTCCTCCGAAAACGTATATTTTTGTCAAATGATCCTGGGTCACCTTCACTATCTCCTTTAGCTAAACACAGACATTCCCCCACCACCACATTTGATCAGAAAGAAGGCCCTGCCTCCAAAACAGTGTAAACGAAACCTTACAAATGTACACAACGCATTAGGAGCCACGAGCACTAAACAAACTGAGGTTTCTCCTCACCGTTTGGCTTTCGTGGAAAAGAGAAGGTGAGGGAAGATGGGTGTGGAAACCTTGCCTTTAATTCAATTTATTGAACTGAAAGAAACAGGGAGGGGAAAAAAAATCAAACTTGCTCGCCGATTCTCGGTACATTGGGAGCCTCGAAACTACTTTTAGATGCCAATTTCCCCTTTCAATTAGGCTGGCTTTTTCCAATGGCACGAAATTTTTTTCCAGGGCAGGGAACCAAGCTATGAAGAGCCTGCCGGTGAGGGGAGAGTATGGCGCATCTTTCCTGTGGCGTGTGCCATCTCTATTAGACTTTGTAAACTGCAGCAGTTTGAAATCTTTAACCAGCCATTACTAATAAGCATATGTTAATTGTAGCAAAGATCATAAGCAGGTCAATTAGGAGGCAAAGACTGGAACAGAATGAAATGTTCTGGCTGGAGGGAGAATTCGGGGCAGGTGTCAGCCAGCATGTGCCCACCCTGGCAGTAGCTCAGAGAGCATCTCGGCATAGAAAGCTCATTTAACGTTTTGATTTGCTACATTTGCATTTCAGATTTCCATTCCTAATAGGCATAACAGGCAGCCTTTTATTTATTTTTTTTATTTTTAATGAGGATGCTGATTACATGTGCCATTCATAATCAGGGGGTAGGGCGGGGGAAAAAAAAGCAGGCCTGGCCTTGTTTGTAAGATTAAATCCAAAATAAATTGGATTAAAGGCAAGGCTTTCCACAGACACCTTAGCTCACCTTCTCTTTCCCACGAAAGCCAAACGTCTGTTGAGCGCCCGTGGCTCGTCGTGCGCAGTGTACATTTTGTCGTTTTGTTTACACTGTTTTGGAAGCAGGATGGGCCTCCTTTCTGATCAAATGTGAAGAAGAAGAAAGAAAAAAACTCTGTGTTTAGTTAAAGGAGATAGTGATAGTGATAGAGATAGTGAACGTGAACCAGGATCATTTGACAAAAATACATGTTTCTCAGAGGAAATAAGGTTAACGTGTCTTATGAGCATAACATCACCATCAAACTGCTGGCTGTATTTCGATCATATCATGGACATTTTAGGAAATGGGTCAGTGGTGAGATTCAAATGTTTTTACTACTGATTCTGTGGGCCTGGCTTGATGAGCGTGGCTTGGTGAGCATGGCAGGAGAAGATTACTGCAAAATCCCCATTCCCTCCCCACCCCACTAACCTGCTTTCCAGCTCCATTCTCCTGTGCAGGGCAACAAAGAAGACCCAGCTGATCAGCTGGGACTCGGGAGGCAGAGAATAGATGGGGGTGGGGCCAGTCAGAGCTGGTATTTGCTGGTTCTCTGAACTACTCAAAATTTCCACCACTGGTTCTCCAGAACTGGTCAGAACCTGCTGAATACCACCTCTGAAATGGGTAAGAAGAAAACCCTTTGGTACAAATTATTTCGGCTTAATCTTTTATTCTAAATGCACTTTGCCTCGACGTGTATATATACAGACTTCATACTGAAGACTTTCAAAATTATTTCAAGAGGTAGTTTGGACTTTGGTAGCCAATTAACAGCACCATTTCTGGTAATATCATTACCAATCTGTATCCAGTTATAAGGGAACTGACCTATGGAAGTGCAACCCTAGCTTTTCAGCTAACCTTTTTTGTGCGATCTGAATAAAACAATATTTAGAAATGGGATGTTTTGTGAAATTTCACTTTGAAATCTTGCTGGTTCTAATAGATTTGGACTTTGTTAAATAGAAAAAAAAGGCTAATGTGGTAAATGCTAATCATTTAAGCCTCTTTGTACCAAGCGTCCAATTAAGAAAGTGAGGATTTGGTAAAAAAGTATATATTACGTTTATATTTATTTATTTATTTTGATTTGTCAATCACTTACAAGATAATACGTATAAGTATATACATAGTTATGAAGACATGAAATGGGTACATATAAGAAAAATAAAAGAAACAATAGGACAGGGATGGTAGGCACGTTGGTGCGCTTATGCACGCCCCCTACAGACCTCTTAGGAAAGGGGTGAGGTCAATAGTAGGCAGTCTAAGGTTAAAGTTTTTGGGGTTTGAGAAAGAAACCACAAAGTCAGGTAGAGTATTCCAGACATTGACCACTCTATTGCTGAAGTCGTATTTCCTGCAATCAAGTTTGGTGCGGTTTACCTTGAGTTTGTATCTATTGTGTTCTCTTGTGTTGTTATGGCTGAAGCTGAAGTATTTATTGACAGGTAGAACATTGCAATGTATGATTTTATATACCATACTTAGATCAGACCGAAGATGGCGTAGTTCTAGGTTTTCTAGGTCTAGAATTTCGAGTCTGGTGGCATAAGGTATTCTACAACGAGTAGAGGAGTGGAGAACTCTTCTTGTGAAATATTTCTGGACTTTCTCAACTGTGCTAATATCAGATATGTAATGTGGGTTCCGGACTGATGAGCTGTATTCGAGTATTGGTCTAGCAAATGTTTTGTATGCTTTAGTTAGTAGTGTGATATTACCAGAGAAAAAGCTACGTAGGATTAGCTGGTCTGCTTTAGCTGTTGGAACATTCAGTTAGACTAGAAATGTTAGATTAGAATTGGATTTAGAGTATGAAATGCTTACTGGCTGACCTAAGGCTTACTTCGCTCTTCTTTTTCAGCTAATCTATTAAATAGTGTTGCCATGAGATTAACATTAGAAGGGATGTAGCACCTAGATTCTAGTTTGAGATTAGACTCTCTCTCTCTCTCTCTCTCTCTCACACACACACACACACACATACACACACACAAACACACACATGACATACAGAAGGAAGCAAGCTCATTCCATAATATTTATTCAGGATTTTGCCCTCTTGTCTTTTGAAATGGATCACACAAGTGAAGTCAGTAATAAAACTCCATGTTCCTGAAATTACCATTTCATTGGTTCTTCGTATTAATGCACTCGTTGCTCCTGTTAATATATATTTGCCGGATACTGTCCTATTCTGAAAAAGGACCATTTCCAGACTATGTTGTAACCCAGGCATTTACAAGCAGCTTCTTGAGGTTTCCCAGCTTCATACAGTGTCCCATACAATTGGACCAAACGTATCTCAGCACATAATCTATAAAACACGATAAGCACATTACAAATGATTTTTATCCTCAAAGTGCCTTGCAGATCTATCACAGCCAATTTTTGAAAGCTTCAAGATTGGGCTTTCTGGAATAGATGTTAATAAGATATTTACCTTTCTGACAAGCTCTTCAGGACAACCACAAGAGCAGTGATGGTGAACCTTTTTGTTGTGGTGTGCTGAAAGCGCGCACGTGCTGGCACCCACAATGCAATGTGCCCCCCCCTGCACATTTGCATGCAACACCCTCCCCCCCCTTACCTACACTGCACATGCGTGTGCCTCCCAGCTGATTTTCAGCCCGTTTGAGGCCTTTTTCGGCCTCCTACAGCCTTTGAAGGCCAAAAAAACAGCTCCATTTTTCGGCTTCCAAATACCGGAAAAACGAAACAGGTCTGTTTTTCGGCCTCCAAAGGCTGCAGAGGCTTCCCTCAAGCCCCTGGGAGGGCAAAAACAGCCTCAAACGGGCAGGGAGGCATGCGCATGTGCAGTGCAGGTAAGTTTGGCTGGGGCTCGCATGCCCACACAAATGGCTCGGTGTGCCACCTGTGGCACGGGTGCCCTAGGTTCGCCATCACGGTACAAGAGCATGCAATGGAGGTTGTAAAATAAGTATTCTTGTTGGGCATCACCACCCTGAAGTAGGCATGGTCATATCCATTAAGCTGTGTCTGGTTAGCCTTTTAGTGAGTTTTACAGTGCTGGGGTGATAGCTATCTCCTTGCTTGTTTCATTACCAAGAGGTCCCAGAAAATTAACAGAGTAACAAAGTTGGAAGGCACCTTGGAAGTCTTCCAGTCTAATGCTTTGCTTGAGCAGGAGTCCCTATACCATTTCAGACAAATGGTTGTTCAATCTCTTCTTAAAAACCTCCAGTGTTAGAGCACCCACAACTTCTGGAGGCATTCGTCCCACTGATTCATTGTTCTAACCATTGGGAAATTTCTCCTCTAGGTTGGTTCTCTCCTTGATGAGTTTCCATCCATTGCTTCTTGTCCTACCTTTAGGTGCTTTGGAAAATAAGTTGACTCCCTCTTCTTCTTTGTGGCAGCACCTTAGATATTGGCACACTGCTATCATGTCACCATTGGTCTTTCTCTTCATTGCACTAGATGTGCCCAATTCCTTCAACTGCTCCTTATGTGTCTTAGTCTCCATAATCATCTTTGTTGCTCTTCTCTGTACTCTTTCTAGAGTCTCAATGTCTTTTTATGTTATAGTGACCAAAACTGGATGCAATGTTGTCAGAGTATATTCATGAACTGGAATAGAGCTTGCTAACAAGGTCAGCCAATGTATAGGCATAGCAACTGATTGGAAACTGAAACTAGAAGTAGCTTAGGTATGGCGCTATGTTAAGCTCTGCAGCTCTGAAGCTATGTTGAGCTCTGAGTCTATCTATTGAAATGAAACTACTTCTTTACTAAAGTGAAACTGATGTCTGTTTCTGAGCTGCTGAAGTTGTTACTGAAGTTACGTGCAACATGTTTCTGTCTGAGTTTGCTCGATGGTGGAGAAATCTACAACTGGTTTGTAAAATCTACTTATTATGTTTATAAGGTTGTTAAATGAAGCATCAGCCATCTGTGTTTATTTTTCTGGCACTGAATTAATGCTGCAAAACTCTGAATAAATGTTCCAAGTGTGAACTTACCAAGGCATTATAAAGTGGTACTAACACTTCACATGATCTTGATTCTATCCCTCTGTTAATGAGGCTTAGAAAGAAAGTTAGGTTGTCCTAGCCTCTGAGTGACATCATAACTAACTGATGATAATTAGGCACACACCCATCCCTGGGATACCAGAGCGCTAAGCCATGATCATGAAGGCTGAATCACCTCGACCAGATTTTATGGCACAGTGTTTCTAAAAATAAATAATTATAAAATCTCCACTGTCATTTGATTTGATGCATAATGGTTTTGTGTCATGTAGACTCTTACTGGTGTTGTTTCTATTGCTGCATTTTTCAATAGTCCTGTCCTCTTAAATTGGACAGAGTATTAGTCCACAATTGCTAAAAATTGGAAATGTAATATGAATTTATTGGAGAAAAATAAAGCTTAATAAAATTATCCCACCAGAGGCAGTCCATATAGCACAGTGCACCAATTTCTCCATTTTTCTTCTCCTCAAATAATCATAACTGTTCTATCGGTTCCACATTCTGATTTTCAAACTGTGATCTAGAGACTATTACAAGGGCTAATTTTCTTTTTATCCAATGGTCCCTCAGAGAGAAACCATATGTCATTGTAAATACATGATTTCTACTACTTCTAATCTACTTTCACATCTCACTGGTATAACGTACCTAAAAATGATGTATGTGAGAAGGTAACAGGCACAGAGTTTTCATGATTCTCTCCCATTTAATTGTAAGTAATTTTGAGCTGGTTAGGATTCCACCATGAAATTTATCAAAACTGGATGCCGTCTTCCCGGTGTGGTCTTACTAAGGCTTTATAAAGTAGTACTAATACTTCGTGTGATTTTGATTCCATGCTCCTGTTTATACAACCAAGGATTGTGTTAGCTTTTTTGGCTGTTGCCGCACACGGCTGGCTCATGTTTAAGTGATCCAAGGTCCCTCTCACAGTAACTGTTTTTGAGCCAGGTTTCGCCTAATCTTCTATTTGTACTTTTGGTTTTTCCTGCCGAGATGTAAAACCTTGCTTTTCTCTACATTAAATTTCATTTTGTTGGATAGGACCCATTGTTCAAACCGATCAAGAATCTTTTTGGATCCTGAGCTTGTCTAAGGAATCAGTCAGAATTCAAGGAATTCCTATGTAATCATATATTAAGCACACACATACACACAGACCACACTACACAATCTGTTTAGCTCTGAACTAATATCATTCAATCATGAATATTCTCAAAACTTCCTCTTATATTGTAGTTGGTGCTCTTCGCCTCATTTGAATCATGTCCAATGGAAGTTTTTCACTTATATTGTATAAAATCATCAAAACTACCCATAAAAACGAAAGGCACAAAAAGATGAAAACAAAACTAATTCCCAGCTCTCTTCGTAGAAAATCAAGCATTTGAAATTGCTCTCTGAGGATTCTGCATCTGCTGACTTCAGGAATTTCTCGAAATTGTGGCAGTCCACCTCCTTTCTCCTGCCTCAACTTCTAATTAAATGACAACAAAAATAGTTCTTATCATAGGGATGTAAGTACCATCAGAAGTTTCACATTTAAGTTTAAGAGTGGTAATGAGGTGGAATTTGGGAGACAGCCATGATTTTCTGTTTATTTCTCAAGTAGATGGGAGTTTGAGAAAGTGAAGGAAAATAATATGTATTTTCTTAGATAGATAACACAATGTTAGGTTTTGGGTTTAGCCAAATGCCCCAGTTCCCAAGGCCAATGCTGCCACAACAATGGGCACTAAACCCATTTCCTCCTTCCCTCCCTCCCTCTTTCTTTCTTTCTTTCTTTCTTTCTTTCTTTCTTTCTTTCTTTCTTTCTTTCTTTCTTTCTTTCTTTCTTTCTACTTTCTCCTCTCTCTCTCTCTCTCTCTCTCTCTCTCTCTCTCTTTCTTTCTTTCTTTCTTTCTTTCTTTCTTTCTTTCTTTCTTTCTTTCTTTCTTTCTTTCTTTCTTTCTTTTGTTCTTTCTTTATACTTTCTCCTCTTTCTTTCTTTCTTTCTTTCTTTCTTTCTTTCTTTCTTTCTTTCTTTCTTTCTTTCTTTCTTTCTTTTCTTCTTTCTTTATTCTTTCTTTCTTTCTTTCTTTCTTTCTTTCTTTCTTTCTTTCTTTCTTTCTTTCTTTCTTTCTTGTTTCAACAGACTGCTAACCCCATTAAAGCTTTCGTAAGTTTATAAAAGCTCTTCTGAAAACATTGGTGTGCTATTAAACAGGCAGATGGCTGTATGGAAACCAGATGCCTGGTCTCTTTCAGCCTAAGCCAAAACGGTCACAGAGGACTGCAGAGGGACAGTCTAAAATGGCCAAGGAGAGTTGTGCAGACCACGTCAGTAACTACACCTTCTATGAAGCATGCCAGATCTTAGGGATAGAGAAAACTGCATTTGGAGGAGGAAGGAAACACTCTTTTAAAAATGGAACAGATAGAACAGTTTAACCTAGTGATTCAGGCAGCAGGGTAGAAAGCAGGAGGGTGTGAGTTCAAGTCCCACCTTAGCCCTGAAAACCAGCTGGGTGATTCTAGGCCAGTACCTCTCACTCTCTCTCAGCCCAAACCAGCTCACAGGGTGTCTGTTGTGGGGAAAATAGGAGGAGGAAGGTGTGTTGGAGATATTCACCACCTTACATTATTTGTAAAAATAATATAGATGGGATATTGAACAAATGAAATAAATCAGCTAAGGACCACAAGCTGCCATGAGGATGAAACAAAGGCATTGCCATGAGAATGTAGAAATGTGTGCTTCTTCCCCTTCTCCTTCTTGCCTTCCTACCGTGTTTCTCACAAAATAAGGCCGGGCCTTATTTTTTTTTTTGAGCCCCGAAAAAATGGCTAGGATGTCTTTTCGGGGGTGAATTAATTCCCCCTCACGCGCACCAGCGCTGTCTCCAACAACAGCGTCTGAGTCGCTCCTGCTTTTCCCCCGTCCCCATAACAACAGAAAAAAAAACACATTTTGAGGTACCTGGGAACAGTGCGGCGGCGCACTGCGTTTTAGTTTAATCTCCAATAACAGTGGCAGCAGTGGCGGGAACTGTGGAAGTTACAGAGGTGGCTTCCCCACTCGAGAAGCGGCTGAAATGCTTCCATGGTTTCTGCCACTGCTGCCGCTGTTATTGGAGATGGCGCTGGCGAGAGAGGGACAGCTGCAGCTTGGCCTGGGTGCTTGGAATGCAGGAACAGGCTGCGCACTGGGACTTTTGAAAACTTGCAGAGCCCGAGGCTGGAGCACCAAGGTTAGCAGCAGCAGCAGCAGCACAGATGCTCGCTTGGCTCTTCTCACGCCCACCCAGCCACTGGGGATTAAACCAAAACGCAGAGCGCGGTGCTCCCAGGTACCTCAAAATGGTTTTTTTTCCTGTTGTTATGAGGACAGGGGAAAAGTGGGAGCATGATGTCACAGAGCACTGTTACCTTCCCACCAAAGTGCTACCTATTTATCTGCTCACATTTTCATGCTTTCAAACTGCTAGTCGGCAGGAGCTGGCATGAGGACGGGGGCTCACCCCATTACAGGGCGCTCAGGTCTTGAACCTGGGCTACTGGCTTTCCAGCCAATATGCCCAGCATCTTAACTGCTGAATCACTCCCCGCTACCCCACACACAATTTCAGATAAGGGGACTTAATAAAAACATCTAAAGGGAACCAGATTTTCTAACACTTGACCGAGGATAAATCCCATCCCTGTTTTATTTTAGCTTGTTTTTGAAATGATAAAAAAAGCTACACACTTTGCAGAATTGCAATGGGAAGAAAGAAGTTGAATTCCTGATTTTGTATTTGAATTTGTAGTGGATGAGTCAGAACAAGGAAAAGAGGCAAGAGTAACAGAGAAGAGAGGATTGGGTGAACCCAGAGCCATAACAAGGAATGAATTCTAGCAAATATGGCCGCACATGAAGATAGGCATCCCATGAACAGAAACCAGATGCATGTTATCTAGTCATACATTCCTCTTTTTCTGGATGGGGGAGGAGTGTCCCAGAACTTTCCATTCAACGCTCTATAGAATGTGGTTTGTTTTCCAGTAGCTTATTTTAGTGCAATATAATTTAAAGCAAAATGGGGAAATCTGCTTGTTTCAGGGTGCAGTGAAAGTACTTTAACACCCAAGAGAGGCAATAGATTTGAAAAGTGAAGTGAAATAGTATTATTTCTCTCTCCATCCTGCACCACCACATTTTCCTTGGTTAAAAAGGCTTGGAAATCTTTTGTTTTACTTTAAACCAGGGGTGGGCTGCTGGGGGTTTGCAGAGGTTCAGGAGAGCCCCTAGCTAAGATTCTGGGTAGTTCAGAGAAACCCCAAATCCCACTCCTAGCTGGCCCCACTCCGCCCCACCCACACCTTCCAGGAGTCCCCACGCGGCCCATTTTGGATGCAGGTAAGTGTAGGGCGTGCACAGAGGCTTGGGGAGGGCAAAAAATGAGCCTCCCGGAAGTTCAGGAAGGGTGGAAATGGGCCCGTTTCTGGCTTCCAAAGAGCGTCCAGAGCCCTGGGAGGCCATTTTCGCCCTCCCGGAGGCTCGAGGAAAGCCTCCGGAGCCCAGGGAGGGCAAAAACACTTCCCCTGTCTTGGTGCAGGAGGCCGACTAGGCCACTCCCACCATGGCCACGCCCACCCAGCAACTGGGCAGAGAACCCTTTGCTAAAATTTTTAGAAGACCACCCCTGCTTCAGACGCGTGCAAATCCAATGAATGGGGCTGAATTCTGGTGAAGAGTTCTGCTGCCAGTTAATACAATTCTCCTCACTGATGACTCTTTGACCCAACAGAGGCTTTCACCAGCAACACGAGAAGAAAGAAAGGGTGGATATATTTTTTAATGATCTTCTTTCTTTTTGGAATCCTTTCCTAAGTCCCTTCTGGGAAATTGTAGGATCCTTTTCAAAAGTGACTGACAGAGAAAATTGAAGGAGAGAAGCAGCTAAATCCAATTCTTCTCTTTATTCTAGTATATTATTCTACTATATATTGGAGCTTCTGCTTTATCATTAAGCATTGTTAATGGAATGAGGCTATTAGATATAATTCCATGTTACTTGAAGTTAGTTTGATCCCAGCAAAACCAACAGGCCACTTTTGTCATAATTTACCATTCAGTTCCATTCATTCTGGCAAGAAATAAAAAGCAACGTGATTAGCAATTATAGCATTTTAATGTCACCTCCTCGGTACTTCAAGAGGAAAAAAAAACACCTTCTTTAAATAAAGGAAGTTCTCATTTAACAACCACAATCTGGACTGGCAGCTTGGTCATTAAGCAAAACGAAGTGAAAAGTGAAACCACATCTGGGCTCATGATCTTACTTCAGCTTTTCTTTGCTTTTCAAAACTACAAAGGTCATATAAATGCAGGGGTTGGTTTCAAACATCAGGGCAACAGTAGAAAGAGAACAACACTATGACCGTATCGAGGGATCCTTGGTGATCTCTGACCTTGGTTATTTTCTTGCAGACATTTCATTACCCAAACTAAGTAACATCATCAGTGCTGTTACCTAGTGTGAGTAATGAAATGTCTGCAAGAAAACAACCAAGCTCAGAGAGCACCAAGGACCCCTCACTTCAACCCTATGCAACAAATATTGTTAAGGTATTGAAATTTAAGAGCTGACCAGTTGCTCAAAGGCTCATGCAATGTAAGGCTGATGCAATGTAAGGTTGATGCAATAAGGATGAATCAGCATAGCATGGGTATTGCTCTTTTAAGATGAAGAATAGGTCCACAGAAGTCTTTACCTCTTTAAGAGGTGTCTAGATAAAGGCAGCCATTAGAGGGCACGTTCTCTCTCCTTGTGTCCTGCATCCATCTCAGAGTTCTCTGTGCAGAGTTAAGAAGATTGATTGCTTGCAAGGTATCTGCCTACCACGTATATTTCTGTATATGTCTTGTATATAAACCACTGTTAAATGTCTAAGTCTCTGTGCACTGTGTTTTGCTCCTGGGTTGTCTCACAATAGCAGTCACACTGCAAACGCTCTGAGAAATATTCTCTTTTATTGATTGGCATTTATGTATCACTCTCTGACAAAAAGTAAAGGCCAGTGACCAGCAGCGCATGGTTTAGAAAACACAGAAGTGACAGCCAACCAGGTTTGCAATTCACTGAAACCTTTTCGCCGGATTATGTAATGTTGGCAGAAATACCCAGGCAGATTTGGCCCCCTAAAAAGTATATGAAAATAACCTTAAATAAAAGGAAGGAGTTATTGCAGGTGGGCGTTGTAAGAGGCTGTGACATAGCATCTGAAGTCAGTGGTCTAGTTGCTATTATTTATACATGAGTAAAAGATTACGAATGCAGGCGGAGGCTCAGATCTCTCACCCCCTGGATCTGTGAAACCTGTCACTCAGCCTCCTGTGGGGCTGTCTTCCTGTCTCCCAGCCATTGGACCACCTGCTGCCGTGACTCTCATCTATTGCATAGCCCGAAGGCCTTGGTGATAACAGCATTGATTCCAATGTACATCTAATTACTTCTCATAATCTATTCATTTCACAATAGTGTAGTGAAACATCTGTCACATCGTAAACCCTTTAGTACCCTTATCAAACCATCAAAACATGTTCGCCTGCCAATTGGCAGCTCCTTAGCTCTCTCTCTCTCTCTTTCTCCTCCCCTCCCCCCTTTATTAATATGATTCAAACATCGCTGTGTTTTTTGGGGTTGCCTGATGCGAAATCCCCCGAAGGCTGATTCAAACGTAGAAGGAGGCAATTGCAATGTGCACGCCTCGCTTTTTAGAATTCACCAGCTTTGATGAATATCCTGTAGTTATAACCTAAAAACAACTTTGTTTCCTTCAGAGGTAAGAGCTCTGTGAAGGGTTCTTAACATTTATGGACTTGGAATGGATGGGTCTTTTCCTTGGCTCCACTGGATGGATTCGTTTACCAAAATAAGCACCTCGGAGATTATTGTGTTTGGGTTGAAGGCTAGACAGAAATACCATTTACCTTTGCATCTTTTACGTTACCCCTGGGTAACTAATGCTAACGCTCCCACTGACTTCAAACGAGAGATAAAAACTAGTGAGATTCATTAGCACATGTGTTTATTGTAAAGCCATAGAGTATCCCAACAGAGGTAACTCCTCATAAAAGGGGCTTGATTGGTACAATAGAAACACGAGGAGGGAGAAAATGGCAGGACGGCAAATAAAGGCTGCAAAATTATGCTTTGCTTTATGGTCACTTGCAAATTATTCGAAAGCATAAACTTTCTGCTACAGAGATGAAATTCATGCTCAGACAGGCTTTCTTCGGTTTCAGACTTGATTTCTGTTGGACTTTCAATTCGTTTGAAAGCCATAAAAATGGAAATCTATCCCAAATTGTGGAAAGACAGAATTTCGAAGAGGACAATAATTATAAAGATCCGAGACAATATGCAAAAGAAGCAATTTCATGAGGTAATACATTCTAGCTGTTATTTTCTAGTTTCCTGACAGTGACACCTCGGTACTTGTCATTAATTGATTCTGGGAGGCATGATGACTACTAAAAACCATGAGTACCAAACAAATTTTTCCCATAAGGAATAATGTAAATTTAATGCAATTCCCAAACCAAAGACAATGCACATGTTTAAGACAACATATAAAAAGACAGGGTTGCGTATCAATACTTTACATGAGAAATAAACCTAAAATATAATAAATATTTAGGTTAAATAAAATAAAAAGTTCACTTTGCCTGTACTGATGAGGAAAAAAATGTTGCAAAAATACACAAAATGACCACAAAAACTAAGAAAAGGCTGCAAGGGGATGTGCATAGGGCAAGAGCAATCGTGAGCCTTTGTTTCAGCTGGAAAGGGAAGCTAGTCACAAGACAATCTACAACAGTTCTGAGTAGATTTAGTCTGGAATGGAATGGAATAGAATAGAATAGTATAGAATAGAATAGTACAGAACAGAACAGAACAGAATAGAATAAGGAAAGGAATGGAATAGAATAGAATAGAATAGAATAGAATAGAATAGACCCTTTCAGACAAATGAAATGTCCATTCTGTTCTTTAAAAACTTCCACTGTTGGAGCATTCACAACTTCTGGAGGCAAGTTGTTCCACTGATTAATTGTTCTCACTGTCAGGAAATTCCTTGTTAGTTCTAAGTTCCTTCTCTCCTTGATTAGTTTCCATCCATTGCTGCTTGTCCTGCCTTCGGGTGCTTTGGAGAATAGCTTGACTTCCTCTTCTTTGGGGCAGCCCCTGAGATGTTGGAACACTGCTATCATGTCACCCCTGGTTGTTCTTTTCATCAGACTAGGCTGTATATTGATATAGCATTAGTAATATAGAGGTGCCTACATTGTCCACACAAGGGTTAGATGTCCTTTTAAAAAAAAGAAGAGCCAATATATTTGGACTCAAGATAGTTGCCATAATAGGAAGTGGGATGAGAGTTTCCTTATCACAAAATAGTTAATATTACTATTAAATAGTAATAGTTAACCAGAATGTTATTCTTTCAAATTTTTGGTCTCATGCTGGAAGAATAATATATGAAAATATTCTAGCATTTCAGATCGCCGTCATCTGAACCTCAGAAACAGAACAGTTAAGTAATTATGAATTTTCTGCTTATTTTTTTAAAAAAAAACACAAGAGAAGGGTATGGATGTACGTTAAACGAACAAGCAAGCTAGATAAAGACTTTGGCTTCTGAATATAATCTTTTACAGATAGCCTTTTGTAATCCTTGGAATATTTCTGAATTCTGGCGGAATTCCAGTGTGGTTTGAAAACCTCCTTCATTTAACTCTTGACAGATTGAATAGTTTGAAAAATCACGGTGAGCTTTTCTCATTTACATAGCATTAGTGATGGGATTCAGCCAGCTTGCAACACTTCAGGACAACCGTTGTTAACTTTCTGAGCAGTTTGGAGAACTGGTTGTTGGAAGAAATCATTAGGGCGGAGAACTGGTTGTTAAATTATTTGAATCCCACCACTGCATAGTATGTGTCCTGTAGAAGCACTAACTACCTGCAATTCGTTATTAAAGGAAAAAGTCATTTGAGAATGTGTAATAATCTTTGGGTTTATCTTGATTGCTCATTTGTATAGCAATAGCAGAACAATAGCCTTTGTTCCCTATAGATAAAATTTATCCATAAATGAATGGACACACATAATGATTCCTTTCCTGGGGTGGAACTAACAAGAAAAGAGAGATTTACTGGAAGCCACGTGGAAGATTTCTCGGTCCTGCTGGCCTGTAGCAAATTATTGGGGAATCTTTATAAGGATGAAGCATCCAATACTTATGTAGGTTGTATCATTTCAAACTTCAGATAGGAGTTGTGCATTTGATTATTCCCACTATTTACACCATTTTTATACATACTCTCTCTCTCTCTTTCTCTCTCTCTCTCTCCCTTTCTCTCTCTTTCTCTCTCTCTCTCTCCCTCCCCCCCTTTCTCTTTCTCCTTCTCTTTCTCTGTTTCTGTATTTCACTTGAGCTGCCTTTAAACAGATACTTTTCACTTTGAAGCAAAGTGGTCAAGTTTAGAAATAGTTTAACTTCTTAATCCCGCTGGTTGCATAAATTGGCCCCAGAATATTGTCCTTGGTAACTTAAAAATGTTGTAGCAAACTGCAAGAGACAGGTTTTTCCACCAGGATGTTTAGGCAGGAAAGGCTAAACTTTCTGGCATGGTGGAAAGATGGATAGCATATGAGCCTAACAATAAATATAAATTCATCTGCCTTTCTGAACTGCAAAGATGGTAATGCGATCATGTCAGCCCCCCACTTGCAATCTGAAATGGGATAATGCAATTTGTGTGTGTGTGTGTGTGTAAAAGTAGGTTTGTGTTGCCTACAGATGGGTTCTGTTTTGTTCTCTTAATTTTTGCACTGAATATTTCCCAGGCAGCTGGGAAGAAGCAGATGTGAGTCAGGCACAGCCACAGAGAAGCCCCAGACCAGCTGTTCACATTGGGAAAACAGGGATGGTTATGCTCACACATCTGGCTTCTATCCCTGGGATAAGGAAGCTGACAAGCACAAATTGTATCTGGAAATATAATAGCACAGAGTTCTGGCAGGATTTTTTTGCCATGGCTATACAAAACATTTGAAGAACTGCAGGGAAAGTTAAGAGACTTTCAATAAAGTTTGCAACTTCCTAAAAACAAAACATTTAAAGCATTCCAATCCTGAAATCCTCCATTCCTGTTCTGACCCAGCTCCCCCAAGCATGACAAACCCACTGTAACCAATCATCAGTTCCCTTATTAGGAGTGCCAATGGCAAAAATGTCTCTCTCTTTCACAGCAGTCTATCAGTGGCTGGCCAGCAGGGAGATGAATAGTTGTCTGCCACATCTATTCCTGTCCACCCCCTGCCTTTTATCCCCAGAGCTAGGGTGGGGCTTTGCTAGCAGAAGTGGCTCTTCCGTCCCAAGGACCGGCCCACGGATTTCCAGTGCTCTCCTCTCCTCTGCCTTCTGCACATCCACGCATCAGGCACTGGACCCGGCTGTTCCTTCTCTTCCTCATCAGCCACCTCCAGACCTGGGAGCTGTTGGCTATCCATCGGAGGGCTGATGGACGGCCCAAGCTCTGCCTCTGCCTCTCTGCCAGCTCCATTTCCTCTTCCCCCCACCTTGGAGGTCTCAGTTTGTCTTAATGCTGACCCTGACTCCCACATCTCCTCATCTGATTCAGCTGCTGGAGGGGCCTGTGGCCAACAGGCCACAACAATTCCCTTGCAGAGTAGATGACTTCGTTGGCAGATTCCTTCTTCTAAATGTTCTCCTCTCCTTTTTTTTTTTTACCACCAGACAGTATCTTGCTACTGTTTAGACCGAAACTCCTTAGAGATGACAATGTATATGAAAAAGAGCAAACTGTCTATATGGAAATTCTAAGGCTCCATGTCAGGGTTGTCCAAAGAGGTTTTTTTTCCCAAAGGCCACTGCAACCTTCAGAATGCTGAAGACCAGATGACTGCAAGAAATATAAATCATTCCATTCCCACCATTCAGTTAGAACTGAAGAAGCTTCTTGGATGAGAAGCAAAACATCTTCAAGAACAAAGAAGGTCCAGTTGCCTTTTGATAAAGCACTTTTGGGACAGAAAATCAAGCTGGAGCTGTCCAAGGTATCTGGGAATTTCACTATCTACTCTGTTCCTTCCCAAGTTATTCATCTTACAGATACTTCAGGTTTTGCTGGTCAACTGCCAAAAGCATACTTGATATAAAGTCTACATATATGACAGGTTGATTTGATGGCTTCCGGGCTGATAGGGTTTGGAAGTTGCCGGTAGGCTTTGACGTATGACCACAATAGAGCCCAAGATTTATGTTGCTAAGCAAAACAGTCATTAAATGAGTTTTGCTCCCATTTTATGACCATTCTTGCCACAGCTGTTAAGCGAAACAGCTAATAGCACAGTTGTTAAGTAAATGAGGCTTCCCCGTTGACTTTGCTTGTCAGAAGGTTGCAAAAGTTGACCTGGGAGGTTGCAACCATCATAAATATATGCCAGTTGCCAAGCCTCCAAATTTTGATCGCGTGACTACGGGGGAAATTCTATAAGGGCCGTACATGTGAGAAACAGCCATAACTCACCCTTTTTCAGTGTCACTGTAACTTCAAACGGTCACTAAATGAATAAGGTTGTAAGTCCATTTTACTGCACTGGGCCTTGTGGACGCAACAAAAAAGGTATTGTGTCTGTGACTATGTTATATTCTGACCCATTATTGTGATGACCCAAGGTGGAATACAACATAACCACAGTCACAAAAACAGGTGAAGCCCCTTTTATTGCTTCACTTTGCTTCAAAGCTCCAAATATCCTTAACTGGAGACAAAAAACTCCCCCACATGAGTAAAAACAACACAAACCACACTGAAGCAATTAAGGGAACCAGGCAAGATGAGGGCTTAAAGACGTTCACAGATATTGGAACACACACCGGGAAGGACGCCAAACTCAAAGAGGAACGACAGTCTAGAGATATTTCCATGCTTTGTTTCCAGCACTGGCCCATACGCATATCCATCCTTTTAACCAGTTCTCACAGCTGCAGCCCATGAAGGGGATCAGGGCCCCTTCCTCCCCTGTAGACCATGCCATTCACATTTCTCCCTTATCCTCTCCTCCCTGTGTGCCCTAGGATGGAGAGGGGATGGGCCTGGGTCTTCCTCTGACTGCCCAGCTGGCCTCTGCCCTTCCCCAGTCTCCTCCACAACCTTCCGCCACACTTCCGCTCCCTGTCAGCTGTTCCTCCTCTCCCTCGGAGTCAGTCTCCAACAGGGGCATGATAATTACAGAATAGAATAGAATAGAATAGAATAGAATAGAATAGAATAGAATAGAATAGAATAGAATTCTTTATTGGCCAAGTGTGCTTGGACACACAAGGAATTTGTCTTGCTGCAAATGCTCTCAGTGTATATGAAAGAAAAGATACATTCATCAAGAGTCAAGAATCATAAGGTATAACACTTAATAATAGGGTACAATAAGCATCATACCATGAAATAGTCAATATAAATTGTAAGGATACAAGCAACAAAGTTACAATCATACAGTCACAAGTGGGAAGGGAAGGGTGATAAGGAGTGATGAGAAGATTAACAGCAATAGTAGTGCAGACTTTTTGGACAGTGTGGAGGAAACTATTTGTTTAGCAGAGTGTTGGCATTCGGGGAAAAACTGTCTTTGTGTTTAGTTATTCTGGTGTGCAGTGCTCTATAGCGTCATTTTGAGGGTAGGAGTTGAAACAGTTTAATGTCCAGGATGTGAAGGGTTTGAAAATATTTTCCCAGTTCTCTTTTTGACACCTGCAGTATACAGGTCCTCTACTTAGACCATCAGAAAATGGTACATGTAGAAAAGAGTCTAACGGGTTATAAAATATTTTAATAAGACTTTCTGTTTAAAAAACAGCTAATTAATAATTCAAATATCAATCTTACAGGTCTAGCTACAGTCTAAATTGCAAGATCTCACATGTCAGAGTGTACACAGAATGTGTGGTGGAGAAATATCTAATGGAAACCATTTTACCTTTCTAAATAACACAGAAAGATACCAATACTGAGAACAAGAAGTAGACAAGTAAACTTCTATTCTAGAAGGATAACTTGTGTGTCATGACTTTCAAACGGAGTACATTCAGCATAGAAGAAGTTTGATGAACTTGATTCTGACATGAATTAAAATTATGTTATTGGAAAGCAAGATGCGGTTTGTCCAATGGTTTGTAGAGATTCTCAGTCATCCAGTTCATGGTTGTCCCAAAGGTGCTTTTTTCAAGAGGCAACTGGACTTTCTTGTTTTTTTCTTTGAAGACGTTTTGCTTCTCATCCAAAAAGCTTCTTCAGTTCTGACTGGATGGTGAGGAATGGAAGGATTTATATTCCTTGCAGACAGTTGGTCATTTGCATTCTTTTAGAGGGTTGTTGAGGCCACCTGGAGGTTGATCTGTGTCCTCGGGATCACCTGAATAATGCTCCTGGTTCCTGTAGTCTGCAATTTTTCTGGAAATCCATTCATACTCTCACACCATTCAAATGGGGTTCATCCCAAGTTGCATAGTTAAAAGTCTGTAGAGAATCAGAAAGTCCAGTTGCCTCCAGAAAATGCACCTTTGGATGCTTTGCATGATGTCCAGAATCCAGACAGAAAATGGCTTAGTAGCTGAGCCCATCTCATGTATGATTCCACCAGTGAATGATTAGAGAGGTGGTCTGTTCTAAATGGACAAAGGGTCCATTTAGAAGGGAAGATCTTAAGACTTGGGTGTTTATTGTAGAAAAAAAATGGAGATATTTGATCTCAGATTGCCTGTCATGGGATCAATCTCCCAAATATGCTCTAGGGGGCAGTATTGAACCGATGTTGAGTAAGATCGCTCCTCAAATAGATTTTATTTTTCCCTTCATGAACCAGTGCAACAAACATCATGTTTCATTTGTTTTGGAAAATGCTTTCCCCCACCCCCCCAACACTCAGGGCAAAATCTACCACCAGATAAAGATTTTCTCCCACATAAAGGTAGACTTCTCCTCACAAGTGACTTCGAATCACCAGATCCGTGCCACACTATTTGACTTGTTTACCTAAAGGGTTCCTCTAATTAGCATACTCTTGATTATTCAAAGCATATTCACGTATGAAATACTCTTGTGGGTCAAGAAGAGTGCTTGACTTTGATGCAGTCAAGGACCGCACTTAATTTTTAAAAGGGGAATTTTACCTCAGAGGAGAAAGGAGCCACTGAGGAGATTGGAGTAACATCCGAGTGGGTGGAAGCTCATATTTTGAATCCCTTTTGGAGGCATCTGTGGCTTTTTGTCGCTCAAATGGGTCTGTTAAACTTTCCAGGAGCTTGATGAATTTCTTCTAAATTTTTATTTGTAAAAAACAAAACAAAACAGAACCCCCACCCCTTTTTTTGGATGCAAAATGCAATTTGGAAGATTTAAAATGGTTGCAAGATCCACAGACCAGAGAATTTGTTTATTTGGAAATTTTATATAGCTGCCTACTCGCTCACAGTGACTCTAGGCTTACAAACAATAAAAACACAGTAATGGAAAATAAAATAAAAATTTAAAAATCAATACAAATAAAATACAATAACACCCCACCCCTCCGTCACTATCCACCCCACTCCTGGCAACAACGGTTAGATAAGTTGTTTGATGGGCTCCCTCACATTCTAGATTTCTCAGGCCTCCTGGCAGAGTATCAAAGTGTCTCATGAAAGAGTATCAAAGTGTCAGTGTTGAACCCCAGAATATTGGGGTTGCAACAGACATGTAGAAATACAACAACCTTATCTCTCTATATAAGTGAAATACCACTCCTGCACCATCACAAAATCTCCAGAACCGTAAAGCCTGCAAACTTGAAATTTGGCAAGTATGCACCTCTTGGCTTCTAGGTGCTCACTAAGAAAGGATTTTTCGAAATGACCATCAGAGCAGTAGTATTTCATATATTATTATTAACACAGTTGGATGCTAAGGAGTTCTACTCTCCCTCCCCACCTGAAAAGAAATCTGTTCCAAATGCAAAACACAAGCAGAGGAGAGGAGTTTCAGTTTCAGTTTCACAGCACCAAGCAGCTTTAGTACAGAACAGTTGAGCTAAGCCATGCCCAGGCTCCTTGCTGTCTCCTTCTTGCTCACACAGCAAATACTGCTTCAGTTTCCAAACAGCCCTCAACTCTCTCATACACTGACAGGACGCTAGCCAGATGAATACTGGTGGATGCTGGTAGGCAAAGACAGAATTTTTTTCCCTTATTTTTCTCCCCCAAAACTAAGCCTGGCCACATAGTTTCGTAGTGAAGCACGGGTATCGAACTAGTCTTATTATAAAAGTATACCTAGTTAAGCCTGTCCCTTTCACTTAGTTGTATTGTTGCCTATGTGTGTTATCGTTCAGAAAGAGCTATTGGCTAGCAACAGAATCTGTGATATGCACTGGACAGAGTAGCCAGATGAGATTGTGCTTCTAAATATAAATGCTGACGAATTAGAATTGATCAAATTCATTCTGTGAATTTCCCGATAATCTGTGTTGGGAAATACTGTGACCGAAAGATCTATGTGTCTCACTGGTCTTTTAAACAGGAGATAATTCTTTCTGTGAGCAACTTTGTGGAAATGTGCTGAGGATGTGGTTAAGCCGATACTTAAGATTTTGTTAGTAGCAAAAGGATTTGTATAACAAAAATTATAAAGAGTTTTTGCCCCAGTGGAGACAGCAGGACTCATTCAAATGGTTGAGTTAGCTGCCCACAAAAAAGTGGTTATAGGCAGAAAAACAAATTATATCCATTTTTAAGATCTGTAATAGCTTCCTAGAAGCATTTGAGTAATCCCTGCCTCATGTTTTATTGCTTCTGTGTCTATGTTCTGTTCAAGTTTCCTATTGTTAAATCATCCAGTGTATCTGAAAATTTCGTGTTTTGATGCTTTGTTTATTTCCTTCCTTCTTTCCTCCTTATATCAAATATAGATTTAAAAGACTCTGCCTGTCATTTTGTAATCCACAAACAATAGTAAAGATGTCTTTTTTCAGGCCAATAGTAATCTGATATGCTTTCTTCCTGCAGTTCTATCAGGAGGCTGATAAAGTCTTTTGGTCTGGTATAGATTTGTAATAATAAGCAAATACAAATTTCTTTATTGGGGACATTAACCAGCAGAAAGAAAAGAAAATAGTTTTCAGATATCCAGAAGATCCAAAAGTAAATAAGGAGTAACAATAAGCACCCACACAGTGTTTTATAAAGCAGAATTTGTAAATGTTCTTCAATTATTATCCATTGGAACCCTTAGTTATGTCGCTGTTTTAAACACAGCAGAAATGATGATGATGTTAGCCATTCAGTTGTATCCAACACTTGACAAATACTGTATATGAATCAGATTTCACCACATCTTCCAATCTTCCACTACTTTTCTGTCATGCCCCTGGTGGAGACTGACTCCGAGGGAGAGGAGGAACAGCCGACAGGGAGTGGAAGTGTGGCTCCGGAGATTGTGGAGGAGGCTGGGGAAGGGCAGGGGCCAGCTGAGCAGTCAGAGAAGGACGCAGGGCCATCCCCTATCCATCCTAGGGGCACGCAGGGAGGAGAGGGTAAGGGAGAAACGTGGTCTCCTCAGGAGGAGAGGGCCTTGATCCTCTTCATGGGCTGCAGGTGTGACAACTGAATCAGAGTTTGGACCTGCGTACTGGCAAACGCTGGAAACAAAGTGTGGAAATATCTCTAGTTTACGATTCCTCTCTGAGTTTGGTGTCCTTCCCAGTGTGTGTTATCTGCAGGACATCCTCCAGCCCTTATCTTGCCGGGTTTGTGTTGCTTTATTCCTCCTTTGTGTAACTGTGTGGGAGGTTTTTTTTTGTCTTCTGTCAAAGATAATTCGGAGCTTGGAAGCAAACTGAAGGAATAAAGGGGGCTTCACTTGTTTTCTGTGACTGGGTTTGTTTTGTATCCCACCCTGGGTCATCACATTCTCTGAGTTGTTCAGTTCTCTGGCTGGTGACAGCTTTAATGGTGTCCAGCCATCGTGTTCCTTGATGGGCTGGTTTCCTTTTAGCGCTAACTCTTCCTGACATAATTGCTTTCTGCAATAAATTCCCCCACATGACATGGCCAAAATAAAATGCAGTTTTGTGATTTTGCCTTCCGGTGACATGTCTGGTTTTATGTGCTCCAGTATTTGCTTGTGGGTCACCTTTGCTGTCCAAGGAGCAGCAGAAATATGTCCCCTCAAAAGAATGCACTCAACAATTAGAGGCCAGGCTGATTTGAAATAACATAAATATCTATTTGATAATAACCAGTTTTGGGAAGCACCAGAGATTCTAGGAAACTTATATACCACTTTATAGTGCTTTACAGCCCTCTCTAAGCGGTTTACAGAGTCAGCCTATTGCCCCCAACAATCTGGGTCCTCATTTTATCTACCTCAGAAGGATGGAAGGCGGAGTCAACCTTGAGCCTGGTGGGATTCGAACTGCCAAATTGCAGGCAGCCAGCAGGCAGCAGAAGTAGCCTGCAGTACTGCACTCTAACCACTGTGCCAAGGAAAGAAACCCTTTATGCTCTCATCTCATCCAAAAATCTCTTAGAATATTCTTTAAGCTGGGAATGTTAGTAGGAAAGATAATGGAAACGAGGAGACTGGCTTCACACCTATCTGCCCAAGAGTTGAAGAAATCTTCCTTCTTCCTTGTCAAAGGAGAAGTACCTGCAAAGCTGGTTGGGGAATTCTGGGAGTTGAAGTCCTCCGGGCTTAAAGTTGCCAAGGTTGGAGACCCCTGATTTAAATTAAGCTCAAAAAGGAAATTTTGGCTATAGTAACCATAAAGAATAATGCAATGGAGACTCGCGCACTGTTTACTGTTCTTAATTAATGAACCATGCAAAATTGTTAAGGGACTAAATGGAATACCCAACTCAACCTGTCTCTCTGTCTATAGAGATGTATAGATAGGAGTCCCAACAAGGTTAATATTGATCGCTGCAGCATCTCTCTATCCGTAAATGAAGTATGACATGTATCGGTTCACGTATCATTAATTCATCCATCCATGCATGTACAATACAGAGTGGTTTCCTACAGTACCCTGGTGCTTCTTTCTAACTATGCATTTGTTTTCCGACTCCAGAATATCTTACATCAAAAAAAGAGAAAATAGGATGTTTAAAATTAGTAAAATAATCTAAACAGAGAAACTTTCAATAAGCATATAAGGGGGCACAAAAAACACAGCAGGAATTAAAACACTTATGTGACATTAGATAGTATTTGAAGCCCAGAGAGCAGAGATCTAAATAGCTTTATCTTGGGCCAGGATCAACTTGTCCACTGTACATGATCCGCCAAGATTGTACCATAACGATAAATATTCAGGGCTCTGCAATTCCCCACATATTCACTTTCCGTCTCTCTGATATAGCCCCATGTCTTCAAGTTCTTCTTACATTGGGATAGCCCAGTTCTCAATATGTTCAAATTTTTCCATATTCTATAAGCAGGGTTGGGCTTCAAAAATTTAAGCAAAGGGTTCTCTGCCTGGTTGCTGGGTGGCTGTGGCCATGGTGGCCCATGGCCTAGTTGACCTCCTGCACCATGGCGGGTGGAATTGACCTCCCCGAGCTCTGGAGGCTTTCTTTGAGCCTCCAAGAGGGTAAAAATGGCCTCCCCAGGCTCCAGAGGCTCTCTGGAAGCAGGGAATGGGCTCATTTGTGGCCTTCACAAACTTCTAGGAGGCCCATTTTTCACCCTCCCTGAGCCTCTGTGCGCACTCCGTACTTTCCTGCATCCAAAACAGGGCCGCGTAGGGACTCCTGGGAGGGGCTAGGTGGGGTGGGCGGGGCCAGGCAGAAGAGTTCTGACCCAGTCGAAGTTTCTGAAAGCAAACACAGATGAACTTTATTCACAGCTTGATTCCACAAATAACCTTCTTTGTAGATAACAGATGGCTTGCAGCCAATTAGTCCAATAAATCAGAGTCTGTAATCATCACACTAACTCCTTTGAATTTTTGCCTTTTGCAAAGGCAAAAGCCATTTGAAACCAGGCTTATATTTCCCTAGAGGGAGGGGCCATTAATTAGCATTCTTACTCCTTAGTCGCCTGTGCTGCTCTACCATGAATCATCCTGCTCTCACTCACACCCAGCACAGGCTTCTCGAGAATGTCCTCCTGATTGCTGCCGGCGAACCACAATAAGAAGTGGGATTTGGGGGTTCTCCAAACTGCACAGAATCTAGGGACTCTCCCAAACCCCTACTAACCTGCAGCAGCCCACCCCTGTCTATAAGAGAGAAAGCAATAGCACTTATACAGGTACTCCTCAGCGTACACCCACAACTGACTCCAAAATTTATATTGCTAAGTGAGACATTTGTTAAGTGAGCATTGCCCCATTTTACGACCTTTCTTTGCCACAGTTGTTAAGTGCATAACTGCAGTTGTTAGGTTAGTAACAAGTGAGTTCTGAGTTCCCCATTGACTTTGCTCATTAGACGTTTGCAAAAGTTGATCACATGATCCCAGGCCATTGCAATCATCATAAATATAAGTCCATTGCCAAGCATCTGAATCTTGAACACCTGACCATCAGGATGCTACAATGGCCATAAGTGTGAAAAATGGTCATAAGTCACTTTTTTCAGTGATGTTGTAACTTTGAACCGTCACTAAATGAACTATTGTAAGCCAAGGTACTATCTCTATACCTCTTCATAATGCTCTTTACACAGTTTAAGAGTCAGCATATGGATCTCGGTCTTCATTTAACCAACCTTGGAAGGATGGAAGGCCAAGTCAACCTTGAGCCTGTTAGGATCAAACTCCTGGCAGTGGGCAGAGTCAGCCTGCAATACTGCATTCTAACCACAGGGCCACCATGGCCCATGCATAGGATCTTCCATAAAGTTGGTCTAATTTTCACTATAGTTTGAGTTATGCCATAGTTCTATTTTGAGGGACGCAGTGGCTCAGTGGCTAAGACGCTGAGCTTGTCAATCAGAAAGGTGAACAGTTTGGTGGTTTGAATCCCTAGCACCACGTAACAGAGTGAGCTCCTGTTACTTGTCCCAGCTTCTGCCAACCTAGCAGACTGAAAGCATGTAAAAATGCAAGTTGAAAAATAGGGACCATTTTGGTGGGAAGGTAACAGCATTCAGTGCGCCTTCGGCATTTAGTCATGCTGGCCACATGACCACGGAGACGTCTTTGGACAGTGCTGGCTCTTCAGCTTTGTAACGGAGCTGAGGACTGCCCCCTAGAGCAAGAAATGACTAGTACATATGTGTGAGGGGAATCTTTACCTCTTACCTTATAGTTCTATTTTACAGCTTTCCGGATTCGATGGAGCTGATTCTGTCATTTGCAAAAACTCTTTTTCATCCTCAGTCATAGGCCTCATGTCCATATATGGGATGGCGGGAATCCATTTGCTGTTTTTAATTTTTCTATTTCTTCTGCTGCCATTCTCCTCACGTCTTTCCAAGTTAACCCTTTTGTCAGGGTTTCTGTTTTTCAACTGAACTAACATACAGGCTATCGAAAGCCACTTTTATTCCCCATTGCTGATGTGACTATTAAGTGCGTTTACATTGCTCAGGTAGATGAAATTTTGTAGAAAGCTAAGGTCATTGTTACCTCAGCAGATGGCAGTCATTGTTTAGACTCTCTGGTTAATGAGGGTTGGACCTCATTAGTCTTTTCCACAGAAAATGCCAGAGATCATAAAGGCTGTAAGCTAGAAGAGATATTGAAAAAGATCTAGGAAAAAGGCCACCTCAAACCACCTCTGTACGGTTGCCAGGAAAGCAGGATGATGGTGTCCACATAATCACCAGAAGCTGAGTTCAACCTGAGGGCATCTTTACCTTTGAAGTAAGGCTAGTCCTGTGGCTGCTTCCTACTCAGTCATCCCTTTCTTCCCAGCTGGAGGCAAATTTGCATCTTCATCCCAGCGAGACTATTGAAAAGGATTTCAGAATAAAGTAAGGTGTGTTTTTACAAACAGATGCAGCTGGCTAGAAGCACGGTGGATGAAGAATTTCCGTGCCTATTCTAGAGTGACGTTAGGTGAAAGAATAATACCTCCATTGAATAATATTATTAAATACAGCACAAATATTTGCTTGTGTCTTAAGGGTTCTTACAAGGCTTAGTTCTTACGGGCTACTCTGAAAAAAAGAGAGAGAATAATAATAATAAAAAATAACTCTGCAGCTAACAATTGCAAAGATATGTTTTTATGCTTTCTAGCAAAGGGGAATCTGCCTCCATCTTATGTGTATTTTTGGAATTCCCCCTTCTCTTTTTCATCACTCACTTTCCTTTGTTAGCTGTGTTTTTGAGCTGTTGAGAGTCAGCCAGAAATTCCACTCTCTGAGCTCCTCCTCTAAGTGGATCTAACAGCACAAAAACACCTTCAGGATCAGAAGAATTGATTTCTGTCTTATTGTTGCCTAGGTAAACTTCTTTTCCAGAATCTCTCCGGACACATAGTATATTCTTTGTTGACATGCCAATGCTCTTTCTTATCCTATCCTTTTTTTTTTCCCTTCCATATAACGGTGTCAGTATTTTGGCTTGTCAGATTCTGGTCTTGCATTAAAGTTAGTTTCAGTTTGAGGACAAATTACTTGTTCAGAGACATTAAGGCAACTGTGAAAATGGTGGCATCAAGTTAAAACAAGGACAAGACACAGACAAGATGAAACTCTATCTTTGCACTTGGACTTTTATGAGTGCTGAAAAGTCTGTTTTAAGATTTAGGGCCCACTTGGCAATAACTAGGAAATGTATTCTTTCAGTATGGGAAGTCTTATTCCAGAAGGACAAATATAATTTAATAGGTGTAAAAGAATCGTAGTGAGATGTCTCCTACAACTGGTACACAGTGATAGAAATTTGTTCAGAAGAAGCAAAGCAAGAAAAAGGAAAGAAGAGTTTCACTGTCTATGGAAAATATTCCTTTGTGTTCAGAAATTATAATGGTTATGGCAACATTGAAGAGAACATCTGGCTTAAAATACATGGAGGAACAAAACAAAACAAAAATCTGGTTTTTGTCAGAGTATATTCATTAACTGGCAGAGACATGGTTAACAAAGTCAGCAAGTGAGTAAGCATGGCAACAGACCAGCCGATGGGAGCTGACAGACTGGGAGCCTTTTGGCTCTGTGTGCTTTGCTGAGAATTGAAACTGAAACTAACTTGCTTGCTCGCTGAAACGGAGTTCTGTTCTGAGCCCCCTGAGCTACTGCTTGTGTTTTTGCTTATGTTACATTGTAATAATCACAAATGGTATTGTAAACTTTACTCATTTTATTATGTTTATAAAAAAGCTAATGATACTGCTGAATCAGTCATCTGTGTGTTTTCTGGATTTGAATTTCTGCTGCAAACTCTAACAGTTTTGATCTCTGCTATTACCTTCCTGACTAAGGAGAAGATATGGATGGTGTCTTCCTAAAATACAACTATAAATCTTCTCAAAGTGACTTGAGATTGTAGTGATACCATCTCTTAGGTATCTGTGGAGATTCTCAGTCATTCCTATCATGGTTGTCCCAAGGGTGCTTTTTCAAGAGGCTTTTTCTGGATTTTTCTGTTTTTCTTTTTCTTTTATTTCTCATCCAAGAAGCTTTTTCAGCTCAGAGCTGAAGAAGCTTCTTGGAAGAGAATTGAAACATCTTCACCAAAAACCAGTTTTAGATCAAAACTCAGAAAGTGTATGGTAAACTCACGTTTGAATATCAATCTTTCTAGCTAGCCAAGTAGCCTTGCTGAATTTCACTCATCTTGGTTCCCTGTCACTAAAAGCTTTGTTTCATTATTCAATTATTTCTTCAAAGTGCTGATTGTCTAGGGAAGTATTTCCTCCCAACAGCAGTGTAAAAATCTTAAAACAACCCTTCCCCTTTAAGAAAGTCAAGCCTCAGAAGCTCCGGAGACAGGAAGTCTAGGCATACCTGCAAGAATGTAATAAGGGTGGAAAAAAACAAAAGGGGATTGCTTCTAACTACTGGTTCTCCGAACTGCTTAGAAAGTTAACAAGAGGTTCTATGGAACCAGTCAGAACCGGTAGAATCCCACTCCTGGGCAAGAGGATTGAGAAGGCTAAGAAAGTTGTGATAGGAAGATAGAACATTTAGATGTTAGTGCAAGCTACTGTAGAGGTAGCTAGATTTCTTTCTTTCTTCCTTCCTTCCTTTCATTCCTTCCTTCCCTTTTCTTCCTTTCTTTCCTCTTTCTTTCTTTCCTCTTCCTTTCTTTCCCTTTTCTTCCTTCCCTTTTATTTACGTCTTTCTTTCTTTCTTTCTTTTGTTTTTCTCTCCTCTTTCTTTCTTTCTTTCTTTCTTTCTTTCTTTCCTTCCTTCTTTCTTTCTTTCTTTCCTCTTTCTTTCTTTCTTTCTTTCTTTCTTTCTTTCTTTCTTTCTTTCTTTCTTTCTTTCTTTCTTTCTTTCCCTTCTCCGTCTCTCTCTCTCTCTCTCTCTCTTTCTGTACAAGGCCTTTAAATGTCTTTTTAGTTCTTTTCTGTACCTTGCACAATGTTTACTATAAAGGAGAATAACACAACGACTTTGAATCAAGAGTGTGATTCCATTTAACTAAAAGTGTGAGTGAATCCTTTTTTGTTAGAGATGATAAACAAGTTTTACTTATGAGCTGGTATCTATGCTCACCCATTCACCCACTCCTTGAAGTGTGATTAACCAATATAATACATATGGGAATCAATTCTGATTATTCCTTCTTTTTATCACTACTCTCTTTGTTTGTGATTTGAACTGTGTTCTTTTAATTTGATATTTGATCACTGCTTTAGGTTTATCCTTGAAATCTTTGTATTCATTTTTCCAGGAGCAATTGCTGCTCTGAAGCTATTTATTTTGACATTTCTTTTCTTTTGCACGTCATCTGCACAAACTCCCCTCCCATGCCATTGCCAAATGTCAACAATGATATAGGAAATTCTGGGATTGAAGCCTATTTAAAAAAGAATCTTGAAGTTCTCAACTGCTTTTCTTCCTACCTCTCTGTCATCATGACTTAAGGAAAAGAGTCTTTCTTAGAAGGAGGCAAGCAGTAAACAACAAAATCCACCTGAAAGAAACAAGGAATTAAAAATGAAAATCTTTTGTTCTTAATGACAGAGTATAATGGGGAACTAATCTCGCAGGCACATTATTACCAGGCAGACTAGTTACACATGCAATAAGATTTAGTTGTATAAATTATGAATGGAATAAACTAGACTGTCACGGTGTGTGCAGTCAGGTGTTCCGCGTGTTATATGTAAATATAAAAGTCGTCTGCCTTTGGCTTATTGGTGTCAGAGAATTCTATTTCTTTCGAGGTGTGTATCTTCCACCCACCCACCCCCTTTGCAAGGAAGTTATTTCACATCTCAAGAATTAATTTGTATTCATTATCAGATGCACATAGTAACTCACCCGAGAAAGGGGAAGGCAGTGGGGACGGGAGAGAAAAAGCAGTGAAAAGTAGAATAATAGAGAAAATCACACCCAGGTGTATTTAAAGAACCCTTGCTACATTCTGCCTTATCCTTTCTGTGGGCTTTTCCCAGACTGGGAAAAGTATTAATAAATCCCAAAACATCTATAGACAGGATCGGGTGGGATTCCGCTGGTTTGGACCGGTTCTACAGAACTGGTTGTTATGATTATGCGCAGTTCTGAGAACCGGCAAATCATTCCCTTGGCTGGCCCCGCCCCTCTCCAGCCACCCCTCTCCCTCCCTTAACATGCATGCGCAACATTGCGTACATGCCTGACATTGCTGACTGCGTTCTTCCTTGCCCAGCCATTCCTTAAGGTATTTCTTTTTCCCCTCCCGATGATCAGCTGTTCCTATGATCAGCTGTGCTGGGATTTCCCTCGCTGTCTTTCTGCTTTGCCCAGGAAGCTTCCCCGAGGCCCAGGAAGGCAAAAAATAGAGTGGTGAGGGGGTGTTGTGCCCCCTGGCTCCATTTATTCCTTCCTGAGCCCCAGGGAAGCCTTCTGGGAGCAAAAATGCCCCCAGGAGGCTTCCCTGAGGCCCAGAAGGCCACAAAACATGGGGAGGTGCTCCACCCAGTCATATGGCCTCATCCACCTAGCCACGTCCACTTAGCCACGCCAACTTAGCCATGCCCACAGAACCGGTTGTTAACAAAACTGAACATGTCTCTTGGACAAAATTGGTTAATAGGGATTAAAAATATTAATACATCCCAAAGTATATATTGACAGAATTGGTTAATAGGGAAGTCTTTTTTATTTTGCTATTTCTTTCTCTTTTACTTGCTCTGATTTAGCTTCTGCAATTGACTGATGGCAAATTTGTCGATTCCAATGGTGTTTAAGTGGTGCTGCAGTTGTTTTGGGATTGCACCCAAGGCACCTATTACTATTGGTACTACTTTTGCTTGCTTTTGCCACAGTTCTATTTCTAGAACTGCTGCCAGCGTCCCAGGTATCAACCGAATATCTTCTTAAAATATACAATGTTCCGAGTAGTGCAGTTGTTTGCAGTTCTGCTGGTGTTATTGCAGGAAGCTGCAATTTCTTGATGTGTTTTGTGAAATTTTTGGACATGACACAAAGGCCCCTGATGACAACGGGTATCACTGTCCATAACTGTGTAGTTTCGACGGCCAGGTCACGATATTTTGTGATTTTTTTTCCTGTTCTTTTTTGTTGACTCTGGTGTCTCCAGGTACAGTGGATGTCAATCAATTGTACACTTTGGCCTTCAATAATCGCAATATCTGGCGTGTTGTGTTCCAAATGGCGATCTGTCTGTATTCAAAAGTCCCACAAGATCTTCACCGTCTCATTTTTGACAACTTTTCCCACTTTATGTTCCCATGACTTTTCAGATACAGGTAGACTGTATTTTTTAAACAATGACCAAGTTTTGTGCTTTTGTCCCAGTCGGTTTACAGTTATATGACCTAGTTTTCCAGCAGTAGCAACTGAGTCCTGTAGCCCATTTTTTGACAGATCTCCAAGAACCGTAGCATCTGACATGGTCCTTGCTGACCTGGGGGATGACCGATCGGGTATGGAATTTTATTGATTTCTTCCCATCATTGATGATGATGGGTGCCTGGGTTGGCTCATGGTGACTAAGCCACTACTGATCCAAAAACCATATTAATAACCATTATTATCATCACCATCACACAGTCAGCCAAATCTTCAGACTGGGTTTGGCATTTTGTCTACCTATCGAGTCCTTACGAAGGACTTGGGATAGCCAGATCCGGATGTTTGACGATGTTACCAATATTGTCACAGGATGGAAGCTATTCCAAGTAAAACCACCTTCTGCAATTGACTAATGGCCAATTTGTCAATGCCAATGGTATTCAACTGGTGCTCCGTTGTTTAGGGATTGTACCCAAGGTGCCTATTACTATTGGTACTACCCTTGCTTGCCTTTGCCACAGTCATTCTATTTCCATTTGTATTGTAGGTCTTTGTATTTTGTTGTCTTCTCCAATTCTTTCTCTTCTATTCTGCTAGCTCCAGGCACTGCCACATCCATTATCCAGACTTTTTTTCTTTCTTTCTTCTCAACAACTGTTAAGTTGAGGGCATTATGTGGCAGGTGTCTGTCTGTTTGAATTCTGAAGTCCCAGAGCAATTTAACTTCTTCATTTTCTATGACTTTTTCTATTTTATGGTCCCACCAGTTTTTGCTTACTTACAGGCAAATTATATTTCTTGCAGATCTTCCAGTGCACCATTGTTGCTACTTTGTCACGCCGCTGCTTGTAGTCAGTCTGTGTGATCTTCTTGCAGCAGCTTACAAGGTGGTCCACTTCAGCTTCTTTGCATAGGTGGCAGTTACTGTCTGTTGCTTTCCTCTCAATTCTGGCTTTGGTGCTAGGAACAAATCTTATGCCACCAAGCTGGAAATGGAAACCTTAGGCATGGCGATAGATTTTTCTGTGAAGGACTGGAATGGAGAGTACTTATGAGCTCATTATTGCTTCCATTCTCCTGTCCACCTAGTTGGTTCAAAAGCATGCAAATGTGAGTAGATAAATAGGTACGATTTTGGTGAGAAGGTAACAGTGTTTTGTGCCCCTTGGTATATAGTCATGCTGGCCAGATAACCATGGAAGTGTTTTAGGTCGATACTGGCTCCTTCGGCTAAGGAAGGTGATGATCACCACTCACTAGAGTTGACACCCCATTGGAAACCTTTCTGTTCAGTCATGTCCAACTCTAGAGGGCAGTTTATAAGTCAATAATTTCCAATTGCTTATATGGGGGAACCTGAATTTAAATTCAGGTTGTGGTGATGGAAGAAAATCCTTTGCTTAGGTTAGATAGTGTCTCACGTTTCGTGGTGATGGACCCTATTCCCATAAATCCTTGGCAGTATTTATAATAAGAGCCAGAGAAGATAAATATTTGGCACTGCTTTTTTTAAAGTGTCCATCAGTCCCGGTCTCTCATTTCTCCAGAGTTGGGAAATTAAAGGTATTTAGAAGACCAAGCCTGTCTTTATTTTAAGAGGCTGTCTCTTCCCCTTCGTTTATGCAGAAGGAAGAGAGAAATACGAGCTCTTAGAACAGTTTCCTTGCCATTTTCTCTCTGCCTAGGACTTCATGGTGGAGACAGTGGTTAGAAATGAAATATAGGAGAAAGCCCCTTTTCTGCCTCCCTGCGCCCACAAAGTGGACCATGGAATTAATATATGAGATATTATTTCTAATGTATTTATCAACACACAAATTCTCCCTCTCTCTCCAACTCCCTCCTTTGTAGCAGATGTACTTCTGAAAGCACTTACATATTTACAGTCTGGAATAGAGACACCGGCTAATGGGAATTTGTCTGCTTGCAGAAGTGTTCTCCTTGAGTGCCTAAGAAGAGCCTTCTTTTATCAAATATTTCGCACGTTATGTTTTACAGTTTCTTCTAGATGGCACACCATGGAGAACAATAAATTCCAATTTGTTTGTATTCCCTCCCTGTATTTGCACTTGGGTGATGATATTTGAATTCATGCAAGATCCCCTTTCTTCAGTAATAAGGGAGAACTTCAGCCTAATCTTTTCATTAATCCACTTCTGTTTGTCTGTTATTAATAGACCGGTGTACAATATATGTTCATCTGCAAAAACTCCACCAGGCATGACTAATTCAGGTAATTAATTTGCCGGCACATTAACACCCATCAAATGAGTCTGCTAAACCGGTAAATTTAAAGTAAATTAAACTTAATTTGCAGGTTACCGCAATTAAGTCCGCCCAGCCTTTCTTGGGGATTTCGACAACCTAAGTATTTAAGAGGCAATCATAATGCATGCAAAGTGGGCGGGCACTGGGGCTAATTAACATGAGAATCTAATCTGCTTTTCAATTAGAAGAGGGAATGCTGATAAAGTTCCCGTTGACAGGGTTGCCATTCAGAGCAGCCTAACAGGAATTGCACAGCATAATTATAGCCGAAAAGGGAAGCTCACGCCAGGCCTGTTTAGGGGTTAATGAGACACTGGCAGCTTCCTGCTGTGGAGCTCGAGCCTGTTTAGTGGAGCTTCAAGAGGAAACCACCCATAGGGGTTTCCTTTGAACTGTCAAAAGGTCCCCTTGTTCTGGGGTGGCTTATGTTTCATTTGTCTGAGTGGCATATCAAAAATGGATGAGCTGCCAGCAGCAGTCCTCATGACATTAATTCACCAATTGTGTATCTAATAGTTTCATCCTTAAATATATTTGGGTGAAGGCTCCACTTGGGAGAGAAGGGTGGCTGTGTGTGCACCAGTGTGCCTGTGTGTATGTGTGCTGGTTTCAAAAAAATAATGACAAAGAACTCCATAGCTCTAACCAAGGACCGGCCCGGACTTGTGTAAATGTACACCGGCAGCAAAATGTTAATGATGCTGATGACCTACACCCGAGCCGCTATTAGCGGGAGGAAGACAAAGGAAGCATTGTGCAGGGGCTCTTCTGAACGGCATTCAAGCCAGAAGAGTGACAAAAGCCCTGGCATTCACTGAGACACTCTTTCAAAAGAGGAACGGGGATAATAGGACAAATTTATCCCCGAAGCAATGTCAGCACTTCCAGTGACTTTTCTTTTTAACGCTGTGAGTGAAGTTGGCTTATTGGCAGCGATAGGCAAATGCTAAGAGGAGAAAGAGCAAAGGACAGAAGACTTAAGCCTGTGTAGATTTTAAAGGGGAGAGGCGGTCACTTAAACTCTCTTTGATAGGGGTTGTTTAGGGTGGCTTTTTCAATTGGCTTTTGGGTGGGCTGATCTTAGCCCTTGTGTATATTAGGAACCTCTGAGATTGAACCAGTTTCTTAACCCAAGATGGATTTTGGGATCATTTTAAGGTCTAGGACAATTGGCATTCTGACCATTGTATTGGATTCATATTTTAAACCGAACCTGTGCTTCCTAGACTGATATACAATTACCAACATAGGTAATAATTGAACATTTCTCTGTGGGATGATACCCTTTAGGGTCTCATTCAAGAACTGTGTCACTCCATATGCATTAAAAAGTATTTTTTTAAAAAAAAAAAAAAACCCTCTGTATTACAAAAATGGCATGCAGAAATTGGAATCATCACCATCCTCTATTAATGATCCCATCATCCCACGCAGGTGGAGTTTGGGCAACTGAATGGAGCTAAATCTTTACTGGCCAGATGCCCTTCCTGTTTCCAACGCAGAGTTATATGCAGAAGATAATATTCTCAATGTGCCCAGAGAGAGAAATATCTCTCTCTACCTAGGATCGAACTCCCAGACTCCTGATTGTGAAATGAGAGCTCTAGAACTAGGCCATCGCAACACTTGTGTGCAGCAATACGAATGTTAGGGGAAAAACTTGTCTAGGGAAACAAATGCAAACTTGTTTTTATTTATAATTGCACAGCGCAGTGGGAATAGGGGGGAAGAGAATTAATCAAGCCCTAATCATGCAAAGGGTTTCATTTTATCCTTGCTAGATTCATACAGGAGCTATCATGTAGGTCAGGACTCTCCAACTTTGGCAACTTTAAGACTTGTGGACTTCAACTCCCAGAATTCCTCAGCCAGCATTTTTTTTAAAAATTCTGCATGAAAACGAATGCAGAACCAAAGTGATGATCTTTATGATTATTATCACTTACCGAGACTGCAAGATAGGTCACCCAAAGGTTACTTTATCTCAGGAGGCATGTCCACATTTCATAAGAATGTGTGATAAAAGTTTGTCCGTGATTTCATTCATAGAAAGAAAAGAGAGTAGCCAGATGTTTGCAGATTATTTCTGTAATCTCTGCTAGCCTCTCTGTTCTACGTGTCTTTTCTTTTTCTTTTAGATTTTTTAAAAAAATGAAAACGAGAGAAAAGCGGATATTTTGTGATTATCTGCATATACCCCGACATCCATTTTGTGAGAGAGCCCACAATGCTTTCAGAATTCCAAGAGCAGGTCTTCTGGATTGAAAAAAAATGGTACCTTTTGCTTATATATTCTCACAAACATAGAACTTTCATATTTTAACACTGTATTTTTCTTTTGAAGTCTGTCAATACAATTGATAAATAACATTGATTTGTGCATTGATACAGTATTCTGTTGAAATCTATGTTCTGTTTAAGTCAGATATCTTTCCTTCTATATGGTGGCTAACCTTATTACAATTTTAAGAAGGTTCAATATGTCAAACAACTATTTCTACTGTCTACCTTCCAATCAAAAGTAATTTTTCCTGATGTAGATATGTTGACCAAACTCTTAGTAGCACTTCATCCTATTACATGATAGTAAATGCTTTTCTTATGTAACAGTCCTCTGAACTGTACTTTTGAAGATGACAAACCATGAAATATTTTTAATCCATCTTCATGTTACATTTAATTTAACTTCACAGCATATTTTCCCTGTTGAGTCTTTCTACATGAACCTATTTATTGTAAAATGTTTTAGTTTTCATTTCAGAGACCATTTGTTGAACTATTTCTCCAGTGTTGCTGTCTTCTCTGGAGAACAAGAACAATCCATTTAGAGCAGTGGTGGGATTCAATTTTTTTTAAACAACCGTTTCTGTGGGTGTGGCTTGGTGGGTGTGGCGTGGCTTGGTGGGCATGGCAAGGGAAGGTTACTGCAAAATCCCATTCCCTCCCCACCCCACTAACCTGCTTTCCAGCTCTGTTCTCCTGTGCAGGGCAACAAAAGAAAATCCAGCCAATCATCTGGGACTCGGGAGACAGAGAATCGATGGGGGCGGGGCCAGTCAGAGGTGGTATTTGCTGGTTCTCTGAACTACTCAAAATTTCCGCTACCGGTTCTCCAGAACCGGTCAGAACCTGCTTAATACCACCTCTGATTTAGAGGAAAAAACTTTAAAATTCCTCTGATGTTGTCTTCCTTCAGATTAAGACTTTTGCCATTAACTGGGAACTCAAATTTGTTATGAAACTTATGAAGAGTCTTAGCTCACAAATTAGTAATTTTTTTAAGAAAATGCTTTTAGAATAACCTCAATGGTAATGCCTGTGAAAAAGTGAGGTCATGAGAGGCCACTGGAGAGGTGTATTTAATGGGTGCTAAGTAATGGCACATGTGTCAAGAATGAAATTGTCACTTATGTACTTCTGCAAACACATAAAGACATACTTATACTGTAGTGTCATCTTAGTTTGGTATTTGGCTGTAGATAATAATAATTCCTGCAAATAGGAGTAAAATGGCTGTGACCAAAGAAAGCAAAGATAGGTAGCTTGGTTGCCATCCTGAACAAACTAGATCAGGGGGGTTAAACTCGTGGACTCGTGGACGCTTCATGCGCTGGCCATGCCCACGCCTGGTTTAGCAAAGGGGGAAAAAGTTGTGATACGATCCCGTGATGACGCGAATTTGTCGCTCCTACAGCAGTGGTGGGATTCAAAAACTTTTACCACCGGTTCGGTGGGTGTGGCTTGGTGGGCGCGCTTTGCATGTGTGCACACACTTTGCATGCACACACGCACCAAATACACAGTTTGTGCAGGCACAGAGGCATTCCAACTCACCTCCTCCAAGCCTGCACTCTCCCTGTTGCTTCAACAGCTGGCACATGGCACTCTGCAGTGCTGCGCAAAGCAGCTGCACTTCAAAAACAGAGGATAAAGGGGAGTTTGGGAGCCCAGGCGGGTGGGCCCAACAGCAGAGTGGAGGAGAGAACTGGTTTGGTCTTCGCTGCTCATCACCACTACCAGCTCAGCAGAACCAGGCCAAACCAGTAGAATACCACCACTGCCCTAGAACATCATAATTCCATCGACATTGACAAAATCACCATTAGTCAATTTCAAAAGGCAGCTTGACTTGGATGACATGATCCCTCTAAAGCCATCAAATAATAATATCTGCCTATTCCTGGTCCTTGAAAAGGACTTGATAGATGGGTAAAAATAGAATAGAACAGAATAGGACAGGACAGGACAGAACAGGACAGAACAGAACAGAACAGAACAGAACAGAATAGTATAGCTTTATTCGCCAAGTGTGAGCGGAGTGGAGTGGAATGGGGTGAGCGAAGCAGAATGGAATGGAATGGAACAGAACGGAACAAAATGAAACAAAATGGAACGGGACAGGACAGGACAGGACAGGACAGGACAGAATAGAATAGCTTTATTGGCCAAGTGTGATGGATAGGAGTGGAGTGGAGTGGAGTGGAATGGAATGGAATAGAATGGGATGGGATGGGATGGGATGGGATGGGATGGGATAGAATAGAATAGAATAGAATAGAATAGAATAGAATTCTTTATTGGCCAAGTGTGATTGGATACACAGGAATTTGTCTTGGTGTAAATACTCTTAGTGTACATGAAAGAAAAGGTACATTCATTAAGAATCAAGAATCATAACGTACAACACTTAATGATAATCATAGGGTACAATCAAATCAAATCAAATCAAGTCTAAATATCTGACTACAAGTAGTCCTCAACTTACAACAATTCATTTAGTGAGTTCGAAATTACAAGTGAAAAAAAGTGACCTAAGACCATTTTTCACACTTATGTCCATTGCTGCATCCCCATAGTCACATGATTTACATTGTGATGCTTGACACTTGACTCAGATTTATGACAGTTGCAGTGTCCTGGGGTCATGTGAACCCTTTGGCGATCTTCTGACAAGCAAAGTCCTTGGGAAAACAGATTCACTTAACAATGATATTACTAATTTAAGAATTGCAGTGATTCACTTAACAAATGTAGTAAGGGGAAGGACGTAAAATGGGACAAAACTCACTTAACAAATGTCTCACTTAGCAACATAAATTTTGGGCTCAGTTGTGATCATAAGTTGAGGACTACCTGTATATGACCAACCCTAATGATGTTTCTGGACATTTTACACTTGCATAGCATCAAGCATGGACAAGTTAAAATGTGATTATTAACAAATACATCCCCAAAGTGAGAAAATTGCTAAAGATAAATTGAACAATGATCTACAAAGCCATCAATGCCTTGACCATACATGAGATGCAATGCATTGCTAAAATTATTAACTGGACACAAGCTGAACTCGACAGTGTGGACTGAAAAACAAAAAAACTGATGAGTATTCAATATGCATTATATCCCCGTAGTGATATTAATAGATTATACCTACCATGCAGAAATGGAGGCCTAGGTTTACCTCATCTAAAACAAACCGTCAAAGACGAAAAACATGCCTTGGCTGATTATGTAAAAGACATTCAAGAACAAGCATTGATGCAAGTCAAAATAGGAACTTACTGAATCTGTCGGAAACAAAACAAATATTGAAATAATGAAATAAAAGCACAGACAGAATGCTGGCAAAGAAAAGCATTTTGTTTCTACAAAAGATTGAGGGGGAAGGTGGATAAAGATAAAACCTGACAATGACTTAAATAACTGGAACATTAAAGAAAAAAGAAGCAGAAGGCTTCATTTCAACTGCTTAAGAGTAACCTATTCAAAGTAATGTAATCAAAGCCAGAATTGAAAAAAAAAATCATCAAATGATTCAAAGTACAGATGGTGCAAAGAAACAGCAGAGACAATAGACAGACTCGTCTTGTGTAAGAAGACTTTTGGAGGGGTCGGGGGGAAAATCTCATTCCAAATGGCAGATGCTCCTGGGAAGAGCATTTCTCAGTGTCAAAATATAGATATTTTAAAATCACCAACCCTGCTTTGTCACCTTGTAGGTGTGATTAAAGTAAGATGGTTATTAGGTTATTCCTGAAAAATATTTGCAAGGCAGTGTAGAATGGAACACAACTATTCCCAACTCAGATGGAATAGTATGAATATTATAATTTTTGTTTTGAGTGGCTTGCATCAACGAATAGACATTTTCAGGACACTATTCAAGAAGCTGCAAGGATCTTATAAAGTCATAATTGGTCACAGTCCAGCGTGCCTAATGGGATTTGATCTAATCTGGTAGAATAATGAAAGATTAATGGTGGGAATTAAATCCTAATATTCAGGACTCATTGAAATGTAGTCGCCTCTGCTTCTTAGCCAGAAGTTGCAATTTTGTTTGAAATAAAAATACCTAGTTGTTACAACAAAATGACAGAGACTCTTCTAAAAATCATCATATAAAACCAATATAATTAAACATATATCAGATTATATTCCCTCGGGCAATTAAAAAGAGCAATGGTCAAGGAGCTAAATTATGCTGGATATATTTTGCCATATATTTTCCATGTTCTAATAACAATAATTAAAACCATCCTCGTTATGTTGGCAAAAAGTAAAATTCGATACTTCCACCAAAACCCTTTAATAGCATCAAGTTATTAAGGGTTTTAGCAATTTTTAAACATACATTACAAAACAGTCATAGGCATGATGAGAAATTCAGTATAAATTCAACTATATATTAACAGCTGTAGTTGCAAGGAAAATTACCCTACTCAAATAACTGCTTTATATGAGCATTATAAGAGGCGTGGAGGCGCAGTGGTTAGAATGCAGTACTGCAGGCTACTTCTGCTGACTGCCGGTTGCCTGCAATTTGGCAGTTCGAATCTCACCAGGCTCAAGATTGACTCATCCTTTCATCCTTCCAAGGTCAGTAAAATGGGGACCCAGATCATTGGGGGCAATATGCTGACTCTATAAAACCGCTTAGAGAGGGCTGTAAAGCACTGTGAAGCAGTGCATAAATTTAAATGCTATTGCTATTGTAGGTGTGCTCAAATGAAAAGTTGAATTGCATAGGTCACACAGCAGTGATGAACATGAGATGAATATGGAAAAGCAAGGACATCATTCTGGCAACCAAACTTAGGTTCGTTTGTTCTGTTGTGTTCCCCATAGCTACCTATGGTTTTGAAAGTTGGACTTTAAAAAAAGCAAGGCAGGAAGAAAATCACCTCATTTAAGCTGGGAAAGGCTCCTGTATATTTCTGGGACAGCAAAGGTGACTAACAAGCAAGCACTGGAATGCATAACACCAGATGTATCGCTAGAAGGCAAAATCACAAAACTGCCTCTCACTTACTTTGGACATGTGATGTGGGAGAATTCACTGGAAAAAGCAATTACATCTGAAAGAGCTAGCGATAAAAGGAAACCAGGCCATCAAAGAACATGGTGGCTAGACACTATTAAAGTCAGCCAGAGCATAGAATTTTTTTAAAAAAAGTAGTACACAGGATCAGAAGATCTGAAGATATCTGGTCCTTAGGAATCTCCGAGAGCTGGACTCTACTGAACAGATGATATCATCATCTCCATTGCTATTGGTGTTACATAATCAGATGGTTTTTGAGCTCAATGTATCATCAGAAGTCTTCTACGACAAGTTGGCTTGGCCAAGGGCACATTCCAGGTTTGAAATGTTAAATTCAGTTAAATTTTCCAGAGCATCCTGGAATATAACTAGGTTACTTTCATCTCAGAGAAAGGGACCTTCACTTACTGGACCACTGAAATTCAAAGCAATACTCTGAACATAGAATGATCTGATCATAGCAATCCTATGATAGTTAGGAACCATGGCTCCCAACTTGTTGGTGCTCTGGATGCATGCTGTTTCTGGTCCAAATATACATTCTGCAATTATGAATTAGGTAACATCCAGATATTATTGTGGGTGGATCCATCTGAATTTGGAAATCCACATATTTAACTGAATATTACATTTAGCATGCCATGCTAATTATTGCTACATTTTGTGGAGTTCCACCATAATATTAGTGCCTGTACCCATTTTGTATGTTCGGTGTTATTTTTTTTTCCTCACCCAACTATTTTTATTCTCAGAAACAGGAAAGCACTGTATGTCCTCCATCTGCTCAGCATGTAAAAGTTCAACTGTCTGGGTGCTATCAGAATAATTTCTCCATAGCAACCAACACAGCTGTCACAGATGTCTGCTCCTGTCCAAGCCTTGAAGGTCACCACTTAAGTATTGCCCCCTCCCCAAAAATGTAGTCAGGCATTGGCAAAAAATGGGGGCAGGGGGAGAGGACAAAAGAGCAAACAGGTTTGCATAACATTTGCACATATTATGCAACTAATCATTTAGAAATAACTACTATTTTTTTTTCCATCGAACTTGGTATAATTGGTTTGCATCCTGACATTACATGATCTTCTGTGTCTCTGCCCTCTACAATAGCACTGGCAAAAGATTGATTGATTGATTGATTGATTTAGTATATGGCATCGACAGATTTAGCTTAAATGAACCATAAGATGAGGACAATTCAATATAGATAATATTGTTAAATTAAGCACAGAGGTCCTGACAGCTTTAAGACTTGTGGACTTTAACTCCCAGAATTCCTCCTCCAGTCGTGCTAGCTCAGGAATTCTGGGAGTTGAAGTCCATAAGTCTTAAAGTTGCCAAGTTTGAAGACCTTTGAATTAAGGTAAGGCCATAATAAAACCACCTTAATATGGAGCCATAGATTTGCAGTGGGATAGACACTGTAATTTGATATCTAAGGAAGCTAACCATCTAACTGCTTCTTGTGTGGCTGCACTGAGATCATCCCAGATGCGTTGAAATTTCCTGAGGAGATATTCTTGAACTATTTGTGTAATTGTTTGTTCCGGTGCTCCACAGTCGTTTTTATGGACTCTTGGCCTGTCATGCCCTTGTTGGAGTTTGAATCTGAGGGGGAGATTGAGCAGTTGACAGGGAGTGGGAGTGTGGCTCTGGTGGCTGTGGAAGAAATGGGGGAAGGCCACAGTCTGGCTGGGCATTCAGAGGAAGACCCAGGGCCACCTCCTCTTCATCCTAGGGCAGGCAGGGAGGAATGGAGAAGGGAGCAATGTGGCTTATGGGAGAGAAAAGGGCCCTGATCCCTTTCATTAGTTGCAGCTGGGAGAACAGGATATAAGAAGGGCATTTGCACAAAGCACCTTGCTAGAAGCAAAGTGTGCATTATATTTGTCGAGGCTTATCTGGGTTTTGGCATTCTCCCAACTGTGTGTGCTTGTTATCTTTTGAAAGTCTGCAATTTATTATCCTGGCCTGTTGAGTTAATTTACTTCAGTATGGTTTGTGTTGGTTTTTTTATTTCTAATTTATCTATACTTTGAGTTCGGACTGCATTTCTTCCCTTTGCTGACTGTTTTTGGAAGAGTTTAATCCGAGGATAACTGGACACTGGAGACCAAGTTGGTGGTATTAAAAGGAATTTATCTACTTTTGTGACTTTGTTATTTTTGTGCCATGCTCCAGGTCATCACACAACCATTCCCCACTTACTGAGCTTTGACTTAGTTCTGGTATGTCCTGTCCTGATTCAGTTTAGGTGATTCCATACATTCTCACAAACATAGAACTTTCCTATTTTAACACTGTATTTTTCTTCTGCTCCATATTTTTCGGGGCAGTGACATTCCTGGATATGGTTTTGTTGGATCTATGTGATCTGTTTGGTTATTGTTAACTGGCAAAAAATGATAGGACTATGAAAGGAAAAGAGAGAAGAAATGCACCAGCCAAATAGTTTGAAGACCTTTCACTTCTCATCCAAGTAGCTTCTTGGATGAGAAGCAAAAGGTCTTCAAAGAAAAACAAGAAAGTCCAGTTTCTTCTTGAAAAATCACCTTTGGGAGAAACCATCTGGTTTTCACCTGCTTTGCTCTTGTTCTGTCTGGATTAAACTGAACAGAATTAGATTTTTGATACTGGAAGAAGTGCCTGGACCCTATATCAGTGAGGCTAGAAAGTTTCCCCTGGTTGCGATTGTGGTGATGATGTGCAAACAATTAAACACGCAGACTGCCTGCAATGTGTGTTCTCTGGTTCCTTAGAAGATCTGCATGAAGCAACATCAGAGGCAATCTTCTCTGAATTGGACACCCAGTTTTGAGGCCACTGAAGTACCCTATAACAGAGGTGGTTATTCAGCAGGTTCTGAACAGTTCTGGAGAACTGGTAGTGGAAATTTTGAGTAGTTCAGAGAACTGGCCAATCCCACCTCCAAGTGGCCCAACAACCCCATCTATTCTCTGCCTCCTATCGAGTCCCAGTTGATCGGCTGGGTCTTCGTTGGTTGCCCTACCCAGGAGAACGGAGCTGGAAAGCAGGTTAGTGGGGTGGGGAGGGAATGAGTATTTTGTAGTAACCTTGCCCTGCCACGCCCATCAAGCCATGCCCACCAAGTCATGCCCACAGAACCAGTAGTAAATTTTTTTGAATCCCACCACTGCCCCATAGAGGTTTTGTATATAATTACATGGGTTGTGTGTCTATGTTTACTTCTCTTTGTCACGTTTCCATCATACACTAAACAAATATAGTTGGATCAAAAAAAAGGAAAGTATTAGAACTCATTAATGGGAACTGAAGCAGGGGTGGGATCCGGATGGTGTAACTAGCGGTTCGGTGATTTACGATTTGCTGCGCGTGCATGTGAATCGTCATCAGCTTGCTGCCTGGACAGCTGAGCAGCGTTGCGTGCAAGTGCGCAGCAGTTTAAAATGCACTTTCCCCCTACTTTTTCAACTGCAGCTGTGCCGCGCAAAGCAGCTAAGGTTGAAAAAGCAGGAAATAAAGGTCAGGTAAGAGCCCAGCCAGGCGGGTGGACCAAAACAGCAGCAGACATAGAACCGGTTTTGTGTCTGCTGCTCATCAGAGCTACTCTGGTCCTAGAAGAAGCAATGAAAACTTATGTCACAAGCCATAGAATGTTGCCCACTTTGAAGTGGGCTGGTTTGTGCATATCAGCGATCTGTAGCCCAAGGGGGAGGTATAGTTATTTATTTGTTTGTTTGTTTGTTTATTTGTTTGTTTAAATAATTTTATTAATCATATTATCATCATAAAAACACACTTCCACTTATTACAGTGTTTCACTCACATTCGATAGTATGTCACTCACATTGACATACTATCGAATTATGTAGGTGGCTGCTATATATTACATATTTGTTTTTACATCCCAACATATGCATTCAATATATTTAATGCTTTAGGCCAGGGGTGTCAAATTCAAGGTCCGGGGCCCAGATACAGCCCACAGGGCGTTTGGATCTGGCCCATGGGCCACCCTGGAAACAGCGAAGGGCTGGCCTGCGGTGCCTCTGACAGCAAAAACGGCACTCACGAGGGCCGCGTACACCTACTCCAGCTCCATTTTCCTTGGCAGAGAGTCGCAGGAGGATATCACTGCCAAAAACAGAGCTCAGGGACCTGTTTTTGCTGGCAGAGCTCTCAGGCCACCACAGGCAACCCCCTCCGACACAAGTGATGTCATGCTGGGCATGGCCACCCCAGTACCCCGAGGTCAAACACAACCCTAATGCGGCCCTCAATGAAATAAAGTTTGACATCCCTGCTTTAGGCAAATCTGTTAGGTGAGGGCTGATCTCCACCTGCCGTGCTACAAACAGGAGAATTTCCACTTCCTTTGGTCCCCTCCTCAGATGTTAGATAAGGAAAGGGGGATAGCTCCCACAGCCACGCATTTAAGAGTATGTTTAGTTTAGCCCTAGGTGTCTTTTCAAAACACGGAGCTTCTAAAATGTTTATTCTCACCCGTGCTCCCTCCCTTACTCTCTGTTTTATGTGGGAGTTGTTTGAGCTTTGGGGTTCAAGAAAGAAAACAATCGTTGGGAATATACTGAAAGGGTATTAGGAACTCTTAAAGGGCAACTGTTTTTTTTTTATTTTTTTTATTTATGCGTATGTTTTTCTCTTGTTGTTCTGCCCAAGAGGTAAAGTATGTGTTTCTTTGGTTAGGAGTGTAAAAAGAAGAGAGCAGATGAAAGCAACCTTTTTTTTTTTTCCCAAGCTGTGATAGAAATCAAATGCAAACAGTTCATGCCACATCGGTGAGCATGAAATAGGGTTTTTGACAAAAAGCCATAATGAATGTGAATTTTACTTATTTTTTTTTCCAAAGAACATTCACAGTATAACATATCCTTTCCACTGTGAAATTATAAACATATTTCTGTAGGCGTGGACCCATATGCAATGGACTTGCAAATTGTGCTTCCTTGTTTTGTCAACTTCTTTAAATTATTTGTTCCATGCTTGGCTCATTCTAAAAAAAAAGGTGGAAATATCTTTTCTTGCAAATCTTTTCTTCTGTTTCTTTAAAGAATATCAAACTGTTTACTGGGGAAACAGAACTTTCACTGAAAGATACCAGAATATTCCTATAGTAGTTTGGCTTCCTTCCTTCCTCCAGTGATGGAGTACCCACAATTTCTGAAGGAAAGACATTAGGTTTATTGTTCTCATTGTTGTGAAGTTTCTCCTTAGTTTTAGGTTGCTTCTTTCCTTGATTAGTTTCCATCCATAGTTCTTTGTCTTCCCTTCTGGTGCTTTGGAAAATCGGTTGGGACAATGAGTGATGACATCCTTTTACCAGGCCACAATAGAAAGCATCCTCATATATTGCATTACGGTTTGGTATGCTGGTTTGATAGCCGTGGATAGAAAGACATTACAGAGGGTGGTGAGAACAGCACAAAACATCGTGGGCTGTTTTCTGATACCACTAGATGACCTTGCTAGGGCTCGCTGCCTTAGAAGAGTGAGGAAAATTCACAGGGACGACTCACATCCCGGTCAGCACTTCTTCGCTCTCCTACCATCAGTTGGAGATATAGAAGCAGAGCCGGCCACACCAACAGGCTGAAGAACAGTTTCTACCTGTGGGCTGTCAGACTTCTGAACAGAAAATAACTTCATGTCACCATAGGATGACAGACTTGCAGGGCTGGCGCATTGTACAATAAGGTCACATAGGGTAATAAGATTGGGTCTGGGTTAGGGACTTCTGTCTTCACTGTGAGTTGTGTGCATGTGTGTATGTGTGGGTGGGTGCATGAAGGAACACTTAGCCAATCTCATTGTATATGTGTTGTATTCCGATAATAAAGGTAATAATAATAGGTTGACCCCCTCTTCTTTGGGGCAGCCTCTCAAATATTGGAACACTGCTATCATGTCACCCCTAGTCCTCCTTTTCACTTGAGTAGACATACCCAATTCCTGCAATGGGAAGGAAGGAATGGCTTTATTTAAAACACAGAAATCCCACATATAATGAGCCAACTATATAATTCAAAATACTGTACATGTTACCATTGGTGAGGAAAACTGTGATGAGCTGTCCAATGTCTCTACTTAATCTGTTATCTAAATTTAATTATTAATGGCAGATTCTTGTTATTCTTTCATATACTTCTTTATCTTTATTCAGACTTCAAATAAAGGCATGGGAAGATAGACAGAGTTTTTCTGGGAGATCTTTAGGTATGCTTCACTCTACTGAAAAGAATGTTTGATCAGCTGTTCAACTGTAACAACAAGTTTTCAAAATGAGAGAAAAACGAGGGTTTTGTGGGTAAGAGCTTGTAAAATTAGTTTAGATTTAGTACTGAAAACAAATGTCTAGGTTCAAGTGGGGCTTAGGGGTACCCATTTCAATTTTAATTGCCTCTCTTTTCCAGCTCACAGTAGTTTGTGAATCTTAAATTTTACTAAGCCAAGAAATTCCTGCAATCCTAAATTCTACTTCTGAAGAAATACATCGAGATCATCTTCTAATAGTCCTTCAAATAAAAGAATGTCCTCTCTAACGTAGAATAGATCACCCCATGTTTATCTAATGTCACTCAATGATACACTCTAGCAAGTTAGGGGTTGCTATAATTCAGCTGCAAAATTCATATAACCACTAGAGGTCAACCAAGAAGCAGGGAAATTGTAACTGTTTGCTGACATCTATTGGTCATTTGGAATTTCTTAGCCATGCTCTGGTAGCATTGGAAAATACTATGCAGAAATTGCATGATCCTTGATCCAGAAAACTAGATGCTTAAGTTGCAACAAGCACACCCTTCTCCTCCATTATATTACTGGAAGCATCCTTCTAACTAAACTTTAGGAACTTTGATTAATTTAAATTGTGTCATCCAAATAAATCAGGATTTGAAATGAAAGTTTGAGCCCAGCTTTAGAGGCAAATCATAGTTTTTAAAAAACAGTTTTTCCTTCTTGAACCTAACGATATGCCACCAAAGTGTTCAAACCTGAAAGTAATACATTACTCCTGTTCATGACAATGTTTTACTTGGGGAAATATAATGGTGAATCATATCTATTATTAGGATTTCTTTCAGAGGAGATTCAAACTGCTTTGCCCTAAATATGACTGGTTTTCCACATTTTCCTTAAGAATGTTCTGACTTAGTTCAAAGAGAAAGAAAAGAAACAGCAGAAGAAGCAGAAGAGGCAGAAGAGGAAGAGGAGGAGGAGGAGGAGGAGGAGGAGAAGGAGAGGAGGAGGAGGAGGAGGAGGAGGAGGAGGAGGAGGAGGAGGAGGAGGAGGAGGAGAAGAAGAAGAAGAAGAAGAGGAGGAGGAGGAGGAGGAGGAGGAGGAGGAGGAGGAGAGGAGGAGAGATGATTGCAACCCTCTCCCTGCAGTTTTACTCACAGTAACATGAGGATCTATGATCTCGTATAAACAAAAGTCCTAAATGTGTGCATGAGATATTTTTGTTTATATGAGAGTTACCATAGATCCTCACTTTTACTGGGAGTACAATTTAGTATTTATATACTTTATGGTACAAGCGTTGTCCCAAATGTTTTCTCAGCGATTGTCCATAGGCCAAGGGAGAAAGTTGGGGGGGGGATTTCATTTTGTACAGTCCAGTGTCCAATATATAAGCCCTTCTTCTGCCCTCCCACCACCCCTGTGAGAGATGCTCCCCTTGAATGAGGCTTCCATTTCCAACCCTTGTCAATTTGCAGGAGGTGGTGTGTAAAAGCACTTTAGCCAAGAAAAGCAGCAATCTCCATGCATCAAAGTTAGTGGGCGGCGAGGTTACCACTCCGTGAAAATCACATAAACACTCCCCGTATGAAATATTATTCATCAGGGCAAAACTCTCCAAGGGTTTTTGCAGATGACAATAGCATTGCAAATTTCTCTTTGAAAAAAAACAAACAAACGAAAGAAACGTATTCCGCTCCTCGGATCGCATCTGTATCAGAGCAGCAGAGAGCACGGTGAAGGGAAGGAATGAGCATAATTGAGTTAAGAATTAGCAAATCTTAAATATCTGGTTGCTGCAATATCATTACCCATAAATTTGCTCTTTTCTCGCCCTCTCTTTTCCCCAAAGACCCACATCCCATAACCGCAGCAAGACGGAATGTGTTCTTTCAAACAGCTAAATCAACAAGGTCTCACATCAGTGGCACCGAGTTGGTGTGGTTGACTGGTTTCATGAAAAACCAATCATATATTCATCATTGAGATCAAACACTTCCCAAGTAATTACTATCCAATCTGGAGAGTGGGGGAAAAATCATATCTGAAGAGGTGGCCGTAGTTCTCCTAACTTCATTTTTTTTTTTAAAGGATAAGGTGAGATTTTTTTAAAAAAAAATACCAGAATGTAATTCTATTTTCATAATTAAGAGGAAGAAAGTCGCCACTCAGCAATCAAAGCTCAACCGAAACAACTTTGTATGAGCCTTGCTCGTTTCGAACACGGATTTGCCAACTGACTCCTCCCTTTAAGGTTTCTTTCCCCCTCTTGTTATGTCTTGAAATACATGAAGATGAGGACATTTTCTGAGAAAGAAAAACCCAACTAATGGCAAAGTCGTTTCTTATATTTTAACCATGTGTTTTTATTTTATTTTATTTAGAAGGTTTATATGGCTGCCTGCTCACTCTCAGTAACTCTGGGTGGCTTACAAACAATAAAAAAATCCAGTGTAAAAGGACACAATTCCCCCATCCCTGTGGCAACAACAAGCAATCTATGAGCCACTTGATGGATTCCAACCCACTTGGGTTCCCCAGGCCCATTGGCAGAACCAGCTCATCAGAGCCTTGCCAAAGAGTGTGAAAGTGGGAGCCTGTCTAATCTCTGTGTTGATGATGTTCAGAAGAGAGGGAGCCACTACGCAGAAGGCCTTTCTTCTGGGTCCCACCAGATGCACCTCCTTAGGAGAGGAGACTTGCAACATTCCTTGTCTTCACCCTTTGGAAGTTCATGTGGATGTACCAAAGAAGAGACGGCCCTTCAGATAACCTGATCCCAAGTTTTCCCTGCCCTACCAGATCCTAGAGAAATCTTCATGTTATTTGATTCAACTTTGGAGCAGGGTGATAAAACAATGAAGTGCATCACCAAATGGGGGTGTGTGGTAACACGATGCTCCCAGTGCATCCTTTCTTCCAAGGGTTTCACAGTAAAGAATTAATTTTTTTAATTTGTTGTATTTTTATCCTATCTTTATTTTAACAACAGACAAAACAACATAAGACATACGACATAAAACATAAAAACATATCCTTCTTCATAAATTTACAAACAGTGTATCGGTTGGTTTACCACTTTTCTTTTGTGCATCCATTTCCTAAATGCTAATATAATTATATTACATAATAACCCATATTATCAATCAATAATTGTATAACCCAATATCATCAAAGAAATCATTTATCTATAATTTTATTAACTCATACTAACGAGATAACTATAATTTACTTAATTTATTTTGCAATAAATCATAAGATCATACCAAATCTATCTTAATAAAGTGTTATAAAAATAATATAAAAAAATTATATCCTAAATCTAAATGTTCTATTATTATGTTTTATTATCTAACCATTGATAAAAAAGATCCCAAACTTCATAAAATTGTTTATCTTCTTGTTCTCTGATTTCAAATGTCCATTTACTCATTTCAGCACAATCCAATATTTTCTTAATAATTTCTTCCTCTGATGGAATTTTCTCACTCTTCCAGTTTTTAGCAAATACAATCCTAGCCGCCGTTAATACATTTACAATCAAATACTTCAAATTGTTATTATATGTATCAGGTAAGATTCCCAATAAAAAAATCCCTGGTTTCAAGTCTATATGTGTCTTTATCATTTTTTCCAACCATATGCGAATTTTAGTCCAATATTTTCTAGCATCCTCACAAGTCCACCACATATGGTAGTATGAGCCAGGTATCTGATGACATTTCCAGCACTTTTCAGATTTGTTCTTGAACATTCTTGCAATTCTTGTCGGGGGAAAATGCCACCTGTAAAACATCTTATACAAGTTTTCTTTATAAGCTATTGACATTGTCATTTTATAATTTTGGGACCACAATTTTTCTCATTTCTCCAAATCAATCCCATATCCAAAATTCTTCCCCCTATCTTTAAGATTTTTATAAATAGCTCAAGCTTGCGAACATACCTAACATTCCTTTCTCATCCTGTTTTCCCCACAATAACAATCCTGTGAATAGAATAGAATAGAATAGAATAGAGCAGAGCAGAGCAGAGTAGGGTAGAGTAGAGTGGAATAGAGTACAGTAGAATAGAATAGAATAGAATAGAATAGAATAGAATAGAATAGAATAGAATAGAATAGAATAGAATAGAATAGAACAGAGTAGAGTACAGTAGAATAGAGTAGAGTAGAGAGAGTAGAATAGAGTACAGTAGAATAGAGTAGAGTAGAGTAGAGTAGAGTAGAGTAGAGTAGAACGGAGCAAAGCAGAATGGAGTGAAGCGGAGCGGAGTGGAACGGAATGGAAAAGAACAGAACAGAACAGAGCAGAATAGATCAGAGTAGAGTAGAGTGGAATAGAGTACAGTAGAATAGAATAGAATAGAATAGAATAGAATAGAATAGAATAGAATAGAATAGAATAGAGTAGAGTAGAGTAGAGTAGAGTAGAGTAGAGTAGAACGGAGCAAAGCAGAATGGAGCGAAGCGGAGCGGAGTGGAACAGAATGGAAAGGAACAGAACAGAACAGAACAGAGCAGAATAGATCAGAGTAGAGTGGAATAGAGTAGAATAGAATAGAATAGAATAGAATAGAATAGAATAGAATAGAATAGAATAGAATAGAATAGAAGAGTACAGTAGAATAGAGTAGAGTAGAGTAGAGAAGAGTAGAGTAGAGTAGAGTAGAATGAAGCGAAGCAGAACGGAATGGAAAGGAACAGAACAGAACAGAATGGAGCAGAATAGAGCAGAGTAGAGTAGAGTAGAGTAGAGTAGAGTAGAGTAGAGTAGAACGGAGCAAAATGGAACAGAGCGAAGCGGAACGGAAAGGAACAGAACAGAATAGAATAGAATAGTCTGGAAGGAATCTTGGAAGTCTTCTACTTCAGCCCCTTGCTCAAGCAGGAGAATCTATACTATTTTAGATAAATTACTGTCTGGATCTTCTTAAAACATCTAATGATGGAGCACCCATGATTTCTGGAGGCAAACTGTTCCACTGATTAATTGACCTCACTGTTAGGAAGTTTCTCCTTAATACCAGGTTGCTTCTCTCTTTGGTGCTTTGAACTGAAATAGAGAGAGGGTTTAGAGACTGACCAAAGTCATTCAGGAGCTCTCATGCTTCTCTGAATATCTTCTTCTGCAGCTGTGATTTGGACCATCCTTTTTGGATTGCGAAACCAATAGAGAGTTATAGTCTGGATACACCTTACAAATTAGGTTAGGTTGAACTAGGGCAGGACAAGTTGCAGTTCAATATTGTGTTGTTGAAAAGCAGCAGTGGTCTTAGGTGCTCTGGGGACAAAATGTTTACATCTCAAGCCCTAATGTTGATGCTAAACTCTAATATGTTGTATTTGTTTCAGCCCTGCCTGTTATGAGAATTGAACGGTTGTGCTTTGTTAATCTTCATTTAGAGTTGAATGTGTTAGGTGAGCCATCCAGCGACAGCTACATTTGTCACTGTTGCCTTTTCACCTTCCTTTAAAACACATCACATGAAAATGCAGCACGGGGTGGCAGAGAAGCAGTTCGCTTATATATTATGTGGTATGGCAATCGCAATAGCAGTAGCACTTATACTTATATACCACCTCACAGTGCTTTACAGCCCCCTCTAAACAGTTTTACAGAGTCAGCCTCTTGCCCCCAACAATCTGGGTCCTCATTTTACCCACCCTGGAAGGATGGAAGGCTGAGTCAACCTTGAGCCTGGTGGGATTTGAACTGCCAAATTGCAGGCAGCCAATAGTCAGCAGAAGTGTCCTGCAGTATAGCACTTTAACCACTGCGCCATGTTGTCCAAGAATGCTTTGACTGGAATGGCCATACAGTTCCCTATTCCATTGTTTAAAAGACTTGGAGTGTAAAAACTAAAGACATTCCATAGTTTTTTTCCCCCAACACAATCTTATAAAAGAGAAGCTTTATGGCACAACTAGACTTTCACAGAGGCCTATGGTGGTGACGTATACAATTTAGTGACCTCTTGTTTCCACAGAAGTAATATCTGGGTATAAAAATGTTTATCTAATCCATTCATTTACAAACTATTAAGACATTATGTTCAATTTTTTACCTGTTACAAAAGGGTCATTGAAACAAAGGGTTCATTGAAATATTGAAAGGTTACTGAAACAATTTTCAGTAACCTTTCAGTAAACCTGCTCCAAACAAAATGCAAATCCAGACTGTCAATTTTTTTTAAAAAAAAAATCTATACTACAGACCCTTTCAGTCTTTTGTACCTAATGAAGGGCTTTTACTATTGACCTGCAACTAGTCTAATAATGACATTGACTCCACTCATTTAAAGCCATAAATTTAAAGACACGGGAGCAGCCTTATTAGTATAATACACCCAAACATTCATTTCAGTTTAAGAAAACATCTGGGCATTATGGAGTGCCACATTGCTTTCACTTCAGTAAAGCCATATGGTTTTAACAAGTGGTGCTCTTGTCTTTCTTTGCTCAGATGGAATTTACAGAGATGATAGATAGGTAGGTAGGTAGATAGATAGATAGATAGATAGATAGATAGATAGATAGATAGATAGATAAGATAGATGGATAGTTAGATAGATTATAGATAGATGATAGATTATAATTAGATAGATAGATAGATAGATAGATAGATAGATAGATAGATAGATAGATTATAAGTAGATAATAAATAGATAGGTAGATGATATAGAATTATAGATGATAGATAGATAGATAGATAGATAGATAGATAGATAGATAGATAGATACCCTGTTTCTCCAACAATATGGCCTCCCCCAATAGGAAGTCCCAGTATGTTTTATAGGCATGAAATGAAATTAAGCCCCTCCCCCCAAATTAAGGCCTACATTAAAACATGCGAAATGGGGGGAAAATGGCAGGGGGGCTTGCTGTTAGGAAGTACTTTTGTGGGCACACCCGGATATGGTGCTGCCTGCGTTGACCCTGATACAAAGTGCCCCACCAAAGCCGAGGTCAACATCCAAGCCATTGCCGCCCACCTGCCCAAAGATGCAAGAGTGGGGAATTAAGTCACCCCCGAAAAGATGGCCTAGCCATTTTTTTCGGGGCTCAAAAAAAAAATAAGACCCGGCCTTATTATATGAGAAACATGGTAGATATAGATCGATCCCAGGTTTTTTCATCTAATTCTTTAGAGGAAAAGAAAACAAGTTTATTCCTTAATTTACATGGCAGCCAATGTATATTTAAAGATGACATCTAATGAACTATTAACATTTTCCCCTCCAACCGAAGCATACCCAGTTCTTTCAATGTATTCTAATTGGAAATAATGTCTGGACCACTCACATGTTTTCTTTCCTCCATCTGGTTATGTTCTAAAATATCCTTCTTAAGCATAGCACACAAAACTAGATACCACGTCTGCTTGAAAATTGATCAAATGTACATTTATTTCATATGCAGATTTCAGTGGGAATGAATGAGTTGGTATAAATCATTAAAACTAATTTAGTTGCAGTATGGGTAAACACTAGTGAATGGAATGCCTATAATTTTCCAGTGGAAATTGTATACTTACATTTAATAAAAAATGCATATTAGAAGAAACTGTATTTTTAAAAGCGCACACTAGAATACCTATGTGCAAAACAATGCACAGTGTTAGGCAACATTGCAAATGTTAGCATAAAACTGCAAAAAAAAAAAAGAGGGTAATAATGCATAAAGCCCATGAAACTAACATAAACCAAATTTAGATTAACCTGCATGACTTTACATTAAATACACAATTAATATATGGTACTAAAGAGATTTGAGAAGGGGTGCCCTGAGCTGTGTTAACATATGACTGAGCTTTATATTTTAATGCTAGAAAAAGAAAGGAAAGTTGTACTTAATTTACCGAGTCGCTTGGCTTTATGAAATATTAACATGCTTTTGGTAGCTTATGCAGAATTATTAGAAGAGTTTTCGTTCCACTACCCTTTATATGAATAACAAATATGCTTTTTTTATTAGCAGTAATGGCTCCATTGCTTTGGCTTTAATTGCTAAATAATGGCTCTCGCCACCCATCCTCATGTCCTCACGCTCAGGTGCTATGTATTATTTTTATGGTGGCACATTTGACCTCCTACTCTTCTTAGGTAGATTTGCAAAATGGTAGACCTGTACAATTTTGGGGAGGAGAAAGAGTTTTCTGCTAATCTAAACTGCAGCCCTGGGTAATATCCGTATTTTGCTTGCCTTAAGGTATGCAAAATGGACACGTTTAATATCCAAACACTTTCTACACCGCTATTAAAAACTCAGACTGAGGTGGTCATCTCTTTATCGCAGACTTTCAGCAGGGTTGCTCAGAGTGTCTTCACACAATTTTGGAGATCTCTATCTAAAAAATGTCAGATCCCCAGGAGATTTGAGTTTAGCTGATTTTGTCCAGCCCGATAGAGAAATGACAATGGTACAACTCACTTTGCAGGATTTCTTACAGACGGATTGGTTTGATGAGTACTTTGTCGAAGTTTTATTTTGCTGTCTTTATACTTTCTAAGATCAAATTCATCTTTAAGTCAATATTAGAGGGGATTTTATGAAGATGCAGTTTTCGTATTGTTGCCCCTGAATTGTTTCCAGGATGACTGTCCTTTTTGGATTCAAACAATCAGTTTGATGAGTACGTTGTTGATGTTTTATCTTGCTGGCTTTAAATTTTATAAGATCAAATTCGTCTTCAAGTCAATGTTAGAGGGGATTTCATGAAGATACAGTTTTTGTGCTGCTGCCCCTGAATTGTTTCCAGGATGACTGTCCTTTTTTTGATTCAACAATCATCCCTCCATCCCACTGTTTCACTAGAGTAACAGGATGAACAAATAAAAAATATGGATAAATATTATTTACAATCTATACCAGAGACAAATATTCAGCAATTTAAATTTGTTGACTGAGTTCTTAAGATGCAACTTTTTTTTTAATTCTCTGAAATTTTATCCGATAAGCTCTGGTGCTCTGAGTACTGAAGTTATTAAAGAAAATGAATGTCTCTAAAGTTTTGCTGTGCTAAATAGTTTCCAATGCTGATTTTAACCTTGCATAGAGATTCGTGATTGTGTGTGATGCTGCTCTTCTGTTTCTAGGTATAGTAAAAGGATTTGAGTGCTGAACGCCACTGCTCCTCCCAAATACATCCAGTTGCTTCACAAAGGATTTATGAATTTCATAAAGTTCTTTGACATCTCCCTTTTAAGTCCTCGTATTTTTACTAGGTGCTCTTGAAATATTCATTCCCTAACATATGTACATGTAGAGGCTAATGGGCAGTGGGTATAACATTCTAAACTTTCTAATCCTCTGATCTAGGGGGGGAGAGAAAAGGGAAAGGGGAGAGAGAAAGAGAAAGTATAGGAAAGACAATCCCTCTCTAAAAACCAAATGCATTCAATAATAATAAAAAATGGGAGAGGATAAAAGTGAATTTAGCTCAGTCCAACAGCCACCATTAAGAGCCTAATTACTTTTTAAGCACCTTCATAAATGATTTCATCTTCACTTCCTTCTTAAAAATAGAAAAGAGCGGCACGTGAAGGGGGAAAAAAAAATCTGCAAAAAGATAATTCTATAATTAGCTCCAGGAATAAAACTGTCCTATTTTGTACTCTTATTGGTGAAAAAAAGTAAGGTTCTACATTTAGGCAAGAAAAACAAAATGCACAGGTATGGTATATGTGGTACCTGGCTCAATAGTAGTAATTGTGAGAGGGATCTTGGAGTCCTAATGGACAATTATTTAAATAGGAGCCAGCCATGTGCTGCAGCTGCCAAAAAAAGCCAGCAATTTAACAACCGGTTGGGCTAAAGTGGTGCGAACCGGTTGAATCCCACCGCTGGATGTCAGTGTCTATATAAGGGTTTTGTGACCTCACCTGATGAGACCTCACCATCACAAAACCTACTGTCTACACAAAGCCTTTATAAACAAAAGAACACAGACAATGACATGCCAGGGGAAAGAAGGACAAAGAAAAAGAAGGAAAGACGGAAAGGAAGAAGAAAGGAGAATGAAGATGGGAGGAAGGAAGGAAGGAAGGAAGGAAGGAAGGAAGGAAGGAAGGAAGGAAGGAAGGAAGGAAGGAAGGAAGGAAGGAAGGAAGGAAGGAGATTATAATGAGAGGGAGGGAAGGTCTGAGGGAAGCCCTGCCTTAGCACTTGGCCATTTCAGGTGCCCCCCAACACAAGTGACATTGAGCTGGCCATGCCCATCCTGCATACTGCCCACCCCAGGTCAAGCACAACCTTGATGCGACCGTCAATGAAATCCACCCCGATTTATACAGAAACTTAACATATAAAAACCAAAGAGATGGATTGAAGGATTTTTATCCTATCTTTCAGCTCTCCAGAATAGCTTACGGAACAATTTAAAAAAACAAACAAACAAGGCATGAATGGAACCTAGGAGAAAAGGGAAACCCCAAATGACTAAATTTTGAAATTCCATTGCTAAGAGAATCATCAGGTTCTGTGCTGCCATGGCTTTAATACAGTCAGAAATTTGTTACCTAATCACGCCTGGCAGGAATGGAAACAACTCAAGGAGATGCAGGCCAAAAAGAAAAAAGAAAAAGTAAATGTATTATTTGACTTGATGGAGTGGATTTGCTTCTAGACTGTGGTTCTGCTATGGTTTGAAGGAACGGCTGCCTGGCTGACAGGAGACAGTCGAACCTGGTTCCTCAGGAGAGCTTATTTTTTTCCCCCTTCTATAAGAGCTTGATGTAATTTGCACAGACATATTATCTTATAGTGTATTCTATTTCCCTTCATGTTTGGTCAGTGGTCTGAGGTAATGACATTTTGTGGTTTGGGATGGTGAGAGGCAGAGACAGCAATCTTTTCCACAGTGGCTCTGCTACCATCTTAACTTTTTAGAAATCAGGGAAACTAAAATAGCAGGGAATGGGGGAAGGTAGAGGGGGGAAAAAAAGAGGAATACTTATTTTAATAGCTAGTTATTAGCACTCGCTCGAGGCATTGATAGCATTTCAATGAGTAGTTTCCCAAGACCTTGCGAGATCTGTGCTCTTCCTAATCCATATTACAGAACAGGAGTCTCCAACATTGTAAACTTTACAATTTATGGATTTGAACTACTAGAATTCAAATCAAATGAAAGAAAGGACTAGAGGTGACGTGAGAGCAGTGTTCCAATATCTCAGGGGCTGCCACGAAGAAGAGAGAGTCAAGCGATTCTCCAAAGCACTTGAGGGCAGGACAAGAAGCAATGGGTGGAAACTAATCAAGGAGAGAAGCAACCTAGAACTAAAGAGACATTTCCTGACAGTTAAAGCAATTAATCAGTGCAACAACTTGCCTCCAGAAGTTGTAAATGCTCCAACACTGGAAGTTTAAAGAAAAGTTTGGATAACCATTTGTCTAAAGTGGTACACGGTTTCCTGCCTAGGCAGGGGGTTGAACTGCTTCTCTGCCACCCTGGTGCTGCATTTTCATGTGATGTGTTTTAAAGGAAGGTGAGAAAGCGACAGTGACAAATGTAGCTGTCGCTGGATGGCTCACCTAACACATTCAACTCTAAATGAAGATTAACAAAGCACAACCGTTCAATTCTCATAACAGGCAGGGCTGAAACAAATGCAACGTATTAGAGTTTAGCATCAACAGTAGGGCTTCAGATGTAAACATTTTGTCCCCAGAGCATCTAAGACCATTGCTGCTTTTCAACAGCACAATATTGAACTGCAACCTGTCTTGCCCTAGTTCAACTTAACCTAATCAATAAGGTGTATCCAGACTATAACTCTATGTTGGTTTCAAAACCCAAAAAGGATGGTCCGAACCACTCTGCAGCTTTCATGGGGCTGCAGAAGAAGATATTCAGAGAAGCATGAGAGCTCCTGAATGACTTTGGTCAGTCTCTAAACCCTCTCTCTATTTCAGTTCAAAGCACCAAAGAGAGAAGCAACTTCCTAACAGTGAGGTCAATTAACAGGTGGAACAGTTTGCCTCCAGAAATCATGGGTGCTCCACAGGGGTGGGATTCAAATTTTTTAACAACCAGTTCTGTGGATGTGGCTTAGGTGGTGGGCATGGCTTAGTGGTCATGTGACTGGGTGGACATGGCTGCTTGGTTCTGTTATTGGCTGGCTGTGGCCAACTCAACATCATTCACATCGAGGCACGCCTCTCCTCGCCTGGCCTCTCATGATTGTGGGGATGCTGAAACAGTCGTGAATGTGAAAAATCGTCATAAGTCACTTTTTCAGTGCCATTGTAACTTTGAATGGTCACTCCACACAAGCAAAGTACTAGCAAAGGAGGAAAAAAAACTCCAAAGATGTTCCAGAGACAGGAAGTCTAGTCCTGCCAAGAACGTAATAAGGGTTAACGGAGAGGCAGTTTCTGTAAGCAACACCAGAATGTTTCCTTCCTGCCTTCCTTACAGGATTAGGTCAATAATTTCTTCTAACAACCGGTTCTCTAAACTGCTTAGGATGTTAACAACCAGTTCTAGCGAATAGGTGCAAACTGATAGAATCCCACCTCTGGTGCTCCATCATTAGAGGTTTTTAAGAAGACCCAGACAGTCATTTATCTAAAATGGTATAGGTTCTCCTACTTGAGCAGGGAGCTGGAGTAGAAGACCACCAAGGTTCCTTCCAGCCTGTTCTGTTCTATTCTGTTCTGTTCTGTCCTATCCTATCCTATCCTATCCTATCCTATCCTATCCTATCCTATCCTATCCTATCCTATCTGACTCTACTCTACTCTACTCTACTCTACTCTATCCTTCTGGGAGTTGAAGTCCATAAGTCTTAACATTGCCAAGGTTGGAGTCCCCTATTATAGAAAGCTATGAAGAGGAAGATTAGGAGCAGAAGAAGAACTTTATAAATGTGGCTTATTCAGAAGAAGTTATGTTAAGGCAAATTGTATGGTACATCAGGAAATAATGAATTCAGAGGATATGATACTAAGAATAAAATACAAGGAACAACATGTAGATTCATAATTTAACATACAATAAAGCTTGTCTGAACATCAAAACACAAACAGACGTAAAACCTGAAAGTACATGACAGCCAGGCTTGAAACAATTAATAATAATAAAAAAGAATATGCAACCCACTTCTGCAAGCCGTTGGCATTGACAAAAACCTAGCAGCCTTTTAGTAGCTGACTGTGATTTGGTCTTAGAGGAAGTCTGAAACCTCTTTGTCAGATTTTTGTCAGTTACAAAGTTGACATAATCTGCCAAAGGCTGGTTTGTAAGTGCCAGATGCCAAGGGTCATATAATAAACAATTTAGCAGTAGATGAGTAACTGACAAGTTCTATGTTTCAACACACATACACACACACACACACACACAAACACACACACACAGCTATCATATGGAAAACTGATTTAGCTGCCAATGGTTATCATAATGGGTAATGTGTCAATTCAGTAAATATATATTTAAAAAGTAATATGAGATTTATGCAAGAATGCAAGATGTCTATAAGAGTATCTAGGGATTATTCAACAAGGGGCAACAGTTGTCCTATAAGGAGAATGAGTAATTTAGTTCTATCAATCCCAAATCCTCTGTTTAACTTCAACCAAAGATATATCTGGAAATGATATAGCTGGGAATGAGAAGGCTCAGTAAGTCAAGCCAGATCAATTTACTTCTTCAAGAATGAGATAAACCTCTTTCAGAGAAAAGGGTAAATCCTCCCACACCCCCAAAATGGCTTTGACCAATATCTAGACATCAAAATATCCAGACAGTCAAAATATTGACCCAATGGAGTCAGTCTCTGAGCAAGGACATTTGAGATTGGCCATGGAATATAGCTTTCAGATATTTTGAGTCCAAAGCAGAAGCATTCTTAGGAACTCGTAGCTGAGCAACGTATAGCAGCAACCTGAAAAATCTTGGTTTTGTATGATTTAATTACTGTAGGGACTCAGTTATTGTCTTGATGATTCACATAGGATAAGGAACCCATTTAAGTCTTTGAGGGCCCCAAGAGAGAGCTTGCTTGCTTAATTATTCTGACGTGTGGGAAATTAGGATTGGATGCCTAGATAATTTCTTCATCTTGTCAATTGACATTTTATTAATTTTCCAATTAGCTAAAGAGTTAAAATGTGTAGGTGAATAAAGCCTTAGTTTTTCAACAGTTAATTTCAAGAGATTCCCTAAAGTCCTAGTCACTAATGTAGCTAAGCTAACTTAATTTTTAGATGGGACAGCCACACTACCCGTTTTAAAAAGAATGTTGATGGGCAAAATATGGAGAGTGAAACTCCAGATTAATAAAGGCCTAGACTACAGCAGCAGCAGCAGTTTTTAATGACCCTATAATCCCTTAAGGGGTAGAGTCTGGGAAACGGAATGGAGCTGAGTGTTTACTGGCCAGATGCCCTTCCTGTTGCCAATGTGAAGTTATATTCAACAGATATAATCTTAACGTGTCCAGAAAGAGAAATATCTGCCTCTACCTAGGATCGATCTCACAGCTCCTTGATTGTGAGGCGAGAGCTCCACCTTTAGGCCACTTCACCACTCAAGGGCCTGGACTATATTTCTATTGATAAAAAATATTAAACGATAAAACACAAGAATATAGTTCCGCTTAACTCTTTTAAGAGCAGGGATAGGAACGGTTAGATCACCATTGCAATAGAATGGTAGTATTTGGGGATAACAAAACTATAACAATAGCAATAGCAACAGGGGTGGGATTCAAAATTTTTAACAACCGATTCTGTGGGTGTGGCTTAGGTGGTGGGCGTGGCTTGGCTATCATGTGACTGGGTGAACATGGCTTGGTGGTCATGTGACTGGCTGGGTGTGGTCAACTCGATATCACTCACATCGAGGCACACCTCTCCTCGCCTGGCCTCTCATGACTGGGGATGTTGCAACTGTCTTAAGTGTGAAAAATGGTCATAAGTCACTTTTTTCAGTGCCATTGTAACTTTGAATGGTACCAGCAAAGGAGGGGAAAAACCTCCAGAGAAGTTCCTGAGACAGGAAGTCTAGTCCTGCCAAGAATGTAATAAGAGTTAACAGAGAGGCAGTTTCTGTAAGCAACACCAGACTGTTTCCTTCCTGCCTTCTTTACAGGATTAGGCCAGTAATTTCTTCTAACAACCGGTTCTCCGAACTCCTTAGAATGTTAACAACCGGTTCAAGCGAATAGGTGCGAACCGGTAGAATCCCACCCCTGAATAGCAGTTAGACTTATATATTGACCCATAGTTCTTTACAGCACTCTCTAAGTAGTTTACAGAATCAGCATGTTTCCCCCAACAATCTGAGTCCTCATTTTAGTCAACCTTGGAAGAATGAAAGGCGGAGTCAACCTGGATGTCCCATCAGGATCGAACTCCTGGCAGTGAGCAGAGGGCTCTTCTCTGCCAGACAAGGCAGCAGTCAATGGATGTTGGGGTTAATTTCCTCCAGAGTCTCTCCTGAGAAATGGAATCAAAAGCCATCCTTAAATCAATAAAGGCAACACAAAGGTTTCCTCTGGGAGGCTGGAGTACTTTTCAGCTAAATGGTGTAGAATTGCAGATTGATCCACAAGTGAAATATCCCTGATCTGAATCCTGCCTGTTGAGAGGTCTGGAAAACACTCAACCAAAAATGTTTATAATCAAGAAATTTTAGCCTAAAGCCTACGGATTATTGGTACAAAGTTTATTGGATAAATATTGACAGGATTATCACCTTTCTGGTATGGCAGGAGAGCGATAGCTAAGCCTTTACTTAGAAAATGATAAAGGGTTGTTAACAGCAGTACATAAGGAAGATAGCACAGATACCAGTCAGGATTTATTTTTGGAAATCAGGGCAAAATCATATATTTACAAGGGTCTCTCTCTCTCTCTCAGCCCCCAACTACCACATTTCTTTCTCAGCTGACCTCTAGGTATGCGATCAGAAATTCAAAAGTTAATTTCTGAGTTGAAAAATGATGAAACACAATGTTGACATGCTGGGATGATATTTATGATCAGTATGAATTTTTGAAAGACTTTGTAATGAAAGTTTCAGGCCTATATCCAACTCAGACAAATTGTAAATCCTGAACTGAATTGGTCAGTTTTGCCAGTTTTAAAAGATTTCTAAATAACCTGAAATCTGAAGGTTTGTTGACGATTCAAGGACACAGACATTTCTATTTCTTTAAAAGTTCACCATGGAAAAGGTGCTCCGGGTAGGTGGAGAAAACAAAAAGAGAAGTGCAATTTTGTGAATAAATGCTCCAGCTTTTAGTCTGGTTTTACTAGAGCTTGATGTACCATCTTTGTGTTTTGCTGATGTTGACGCAATATATTGCAGGAGTCTTATAGTACATGGTATAATAATCTTTGCTATTATATTCCCCCCCACCCATCCTAAATTTATTCAAGATACATTTGGTACTTATCACTTCTTCCAAATTTGCTCCAATGTTGTGAAACAAAAGAAAAGAGAGTCATTTGTTAATTTATAATGAGAGACAATACGATACACAAAAAAAATGCTCTGTCATTTCTAAACATGTTTCAGTTTGGGGATCTAGTGAATCCTTCCACGTGATTTAGAACCTTGATTTCCTTCTCGTGTCACTGAACATGTGTGAAAGTTGGAGATAATACAGAGATGGATGGCAAGCAATCCTGTTTTTACCCCATATGAGAGCACTTGAGAGGAACTTTAAACAAAAGTGCCTCAGTCTTCTAGTTTATAGTCTCAGCACTGAATCTTTGCAATTTGGGTTGTGTGTTATAACCATATTGTTATAGTACCAATAAAGGAGGATATTTGTAGCTTAGGGTTGAATAAGGTTGAATAAGATGCTCTCTGAGGTTAGTAGTTTCCTTGCAGATGTTTCGTTATACAAACCAGTTGACTCCATTCCCTTCTTGCACCAATGATTTAACTAGTTGGGTAATGAAATGTCTGCAGGAAAACAACTAAGCTCAGAGATCATTAACAGATTAACAGAGTTGGAAGGGACCTTGTAGGTCATCTAGTCCAATCCCCCACCCAAGCAGAAGAAGCTACACCATTTCTGACAAATGGCAGTCCAATCTCTTCTTGAAAGACTCCAGCTCCCACAACTTCTGATGGCAAGCTGTTCCATTGGTTGATTGTTCTCACTGTCAGAACATTTTCTTCTTATTTCTAGGCTGAATCTCTCCTTAATAAATTTCCATCCATTATTCCTTATCTGGCCTTTGGGTGCCGTGGAAAATAGCTTGACCCCTTCCTCTTTGTGGCAGCCTCTCAAATATTAGTACACTGCTATCATGTCTCCCCTGGTCCTTCTCTTCACTTGACTACCCATGCCCAGTTCCTGTACCTGTTCTTCATATGTTTTTGTCTCCAGTCCCTTAATCATCCTGGTTGCTCTTTGCACTCTTTTTTTTTTTATACTATGGTGACAAAAACTGGATGCGGTATTCTAGGTGTGGTCTTAGGATCCCTCTATATTGTCATAGTGTTATTCTCCTTTTACCATGGTCTCTGATGTCCATTTCTGTTGGGCATAATCATGGATTTTCAGCCTTTTGATAACTTCCACTGGCAGTATATAATGCTTGTGCTCTACTTTTTAATACCACCATTCTGGTTTTTATATTGTTTCATCCTGTGTGACTAAATCCTGTGAGACTCAATTTCTGAATGGAAGAGCAGCAATCAGTTACTGCAATGATACAAGTTCAGAGAATGTGATGAGGATTTTATTATGTTGACTTTCCATCCAATGCACAGAATATTGTCATCTGAAGAATATAAGACGTTTAGGAGCCACTAATAGGCATGGATTTAATGGGAAGTGGGAGAGTTTTATTTAAAAACCAAGATGAATTAATTGAAAATATCATTGTTGCCTGAATAGGAATAGATTCTACATAATCCTGATTCATTTAACTAGAAGTTAAATTGTGAAAATGTAGGCTTTATAGAACATTGTGAAATACTGCTTTTCCTGGCTTGGATTTATTATTTAATGATGAGTTAATTTAAAATTATATTGGACAATCTTGACCAAGCATTTCTTTAAATGCTTGAAAGCAGAGGGCAAAGTGTTTTAAATCCCAGCATTCCAGAAATCATATACAACAACTGTCTCCGATTTGTTTCCTCTTAATATACAAGATTGGATCATTGAGTTCCCAATGAAGCAACAATATAGAGCTCCTTGAAGTTGGGTGTTATTAACAATCTCTTTGTTACAACTTCTCCATATGGATTGCGTGACCCGGGTTTGAAAAAAACTAGCAAGCCCCAGTCACATCTCAAGACATCAGGGAGTTTGATTTGATTTTTGTCCGGAGGCCCGATTGACTTCCTCCATCAGGAGAGCTTTTATGAGTAAGCCTTGAAAATCTCTCGCAGACCAAAAGGCAAATATGGCTCATCAGAATTATTAGCAGCCCCTTGGCCTGGAGGACACATGGTCTCCTCTAAAAGGCTTTTGATCACCACACTACCTTATTCAGATTCGACTTTGCATTATAGCTAATCAATACTTCGCAACTGCCCAAGTCCCCAGTCATACATACATCTCACCATCAGGCAGGAAAGCCAACTAATTGAAGAAAACTCAGCCACGCAGCTAACACTGCCCTGGGGCCATAAGTCTGCTTCTCTTTCCTTTGCCTTTCTTACCCATCCATTCTTAACCTTCTACCTTAGCAAAATCTTGAAATGGTGGAAATAAAATGTAGAGACATGACAAGAAGGGGAGACAGGATCAATTCCTGTCACTTGCCACCAATGTTTACTGCTCTTTCTTCCTTCAGAAGGTTTGCTTTATCTCTTCTCCTCTCTCTCTCTCTCTCCCTCCCTCCCTCCTCTTCCTCCCTCCCTCCCTCCCTCTCTCTCCCCTTAGGGGAATTTAACCTTTTAAATGGGAAGATGGGATCTTCATGCATTTTAAATGGTCTTATCTTCCCCTTTTCAAGAGCACTTCGGGTTTTTGAAAGGAAAATTAAATAACGCAGGACTGGCATTTGTGTGTTAAGCTATACGGTATGGAAGACACTTTGCCCCTAAACTCATCCCTCAGGTAAAATCACCTCAGAGCTGTCCCTGCTGTTCTAATATCCTATTCAGTGGTACTTTGAGTTAACCTTTTCTTTATACTTAAGTGAACATTTATCAAAGCTGTATAGACCATAACATAAAAGGACGAACATCCACTTTCATTTGTAGTAATTTTCTTTCTCCCCAGAGTAGTCTATTTACTATAATGGACCAGAAAAAGCTTGCTCTGCCCAAGCCTTGACTGGCTGAATATATATTTCCCAAACTTGTGGTAAGTTAAGGAGCACCACTTTTCTAAATTAATATCTCAGGCAATCTTTCGGCAGAATCGGACAGGTTAATCCTAGAATTAAAAAAACAAGGTTGGAATCTGAGTACTATGAAACGTGGAATAAATTCTATCGGTGGTTGCATAGAAGAAGGCAAGGTCGGAACATAAGTAGCCATGATGATTAGAATAATTAGTAAACAATGTATTAAACAAGATGATTGTAAATGGTGAAATAAAATGTATATATATGTATAACAATTGTAATGCCAGAAGGGCTGCACCGTGTTGTATTCTTATAATTAAAATTTTAAAAATATTTTTTTTAAAAAAAGATGCGTGTTTTAGTTGCAATCATCAACCTACAGTGCTTCCTAAGACAGGGAAGATAGGTACCACTTTGGTGGGAAGGTAACAGCGTTTTGTGTGCCTCAGGATTTAGTCATTTATCCACGTGACCATGGAAATGTCTTTGGGCAATGCTGGTTCCCTCGGACAAGAAACTGAGATAAGCACAGTCTCCTAGGGTCAGACACAACGGGGCAAGGGAAACCTTTATCTTTAGTTATCCACAGGCATTTTCTTAGGGCAAACACAATGGATTGTGTATGGATGGTCACAATGGAACCATAAGCATGTACTGAAATTGTGATACATGAAAAACCTTCATATATCTATCTCCCTCTCCACTCTCAACCTCTCTCCTCTCCTTTCCTCGCTTCACCTCACTTTTCCTCTCCTTTCCCCTCCCCTCCTCTCGTCACCTCACTTCTCCTCTCCTTTCCTGACTTCCCCTCTCCTCATTTCTTCTCTCCTCTCCCCTCATCTGGAATCAGCTGGTGTGGCTGTTAATTGTCTCTATTATTTTATTGACAGGTGGAAGAAAGAAAAGTTGTCTGTTTGTTTTTCAAAGGAATCTACCAAACAATTCGGCCAGCAACTTTTAGCTGCTTCTATATCTGTTGTTGTCTTGCTTATTGGTTTATTTAATTGGGTGGTGTAAGTATGTCTGTCTGTCTGTCTGTTTGTCTGTCTGTCTGTATGTATTCCATTAATTACATTTTATTCTTTCTTTCTTTGATATCTCATTAAAATCTTATAAATGATCATGCAGTAACCTTGAAGTTTATGCATAATACATGAAAGTAAACCTGCAGTAAAATGTATTCTTTCACTCCTGACTGCTTTCATCCCACCTTTCATTCACCTCCCCCCTCAATCCTCAATGACCCCAATATGGGAAGCAGCCTCCAAACGCTAACAGAGCCAAGGTATGCAAGGGTGGGCAAAGCCACGAACGCCATTAGATTTTGCTCTCCTGGTGACAGCTGCAATATGTTAATGGATTGGGTTTGGAGGGTGAAGGTTGCCCGTTGCTACTTAAGGCGCCGTGCTAATTACCATAAGATGGAGATAACAGGTGCAAGTGTCACTTCGCATCAGTGTCAGCTGGCACGAGAAAAAGAGCTTGCGGTGCCCAAAGGAACTTGCAAACACAGACACACACACACACACACCAGATCCTCTGAAGAATTTGGCTATCGTAATGACCCATATGTCCATGAATAGGGAAAACAGCGCAAAGTTTGTGTGTTTTCTGCCTCAAAATAGTGAAGAACCTCATTATCAATGTTCAGCAGTTGTTGTTGAAAGGGGAATTCTAGGAGCCATAAACAAGAAGATTGTGCGTTACGTAATTCCTGTTTTACCCAGTGGTGGAATTCAAAAAATTTTTACTACTGGTTCTAAGGCCATGGCTTGGCAGGCGTGGCGTGGCTTGGTGGACGTGGCAGGGGAAGGTTATTGCAAAATCTCCATTCCCTCCTCACCCCACTAACCTGCTTTCCAGCTCCGTTCTCCTGTGCAGGGCAACCAAAGAAGACCCAGCCAATCAGCTGGGACTCAGGAGTCAGAGGATAGATGGGGCCGGGGCCGGTCAGAGGTGGTATTTGCCGGTTCTCCAAACCACTCAAAATTTCCACTACTGTTTCTCCAGAACTGGTCAGAACCTGCTGAATAACCACCTCTGGCTTCACCTCAAGGGACAAACCCTGCTGTTATTTTGCTACCAGGCAACAAACTAGGATAGAAGCTGCTGCCTCTTCCAATTACTAACAGTGGTTAGGCTGTCAGGTAAACCTTTCTTCAACCTCAGAGGTGTTAAAAGCATCCAATACCACACAAAACTCTTCCGTCCTTTAAGCAGCTGTGTTCTAGCCTCCATTTTGTCCTCTAATACTAGATGTAGCGAGAGACTGATAAGGAAAAGAATACAGTAGTCCTCAACCTACAACAGTTCATTTAATGACCATTCAAAGTTGCAACTTCACTGAAAAAAAAATGACTGACAACCGTTTTTCACATTTACGACCTTTGAGGCATCCCCTGGTCATGTGATCAAAATTCAGAGGCTTGGCAACTGACTCATATTCATGATGGTTGCCATGTCCCAGGGTCACGTGATTGCAGCCCTCGGACAAGGAAAGTCAGTGGGGAAGCCAGATTCACTTAACAACCATGTTATTAGCTTAACAATTGCAATGATTCATTTAACAACTGCAGCGGGAACCATCACGAAATGGGGTGAAATGCACTTAACAAATGTTTCACCTAACAACATAAATTTTGGGTTCAACTGTGGTCGCAGGTCAAGGATAACCTGTACAAAGGTATCATAGCAGCACTCAGATTTTGCTACCAGAGATCTTTGTCTTGCTGTCCTTCAACACCACTTCTTCTTCCCCTCCTCCTCCTCCTCCTTCCTCTTCCTCTTCCTCTTCTTCTTCCTCCTCTTCCTCTTTTTCTTCTTGCTCTAATACTTCCTCTTCTTCTTCCCCTTCCTCCTCCTCCTCCTCCTCCTCCTCCTCCTCCTCCTTCTTCTATATCCATCATCGGACATTGACGATCAAGTTGGCAATCCTATTTTTATCAACAGCCGCACAAAAAATGCTGCTGAGTTTTGTCCTTTACAGATTAACAGAGTTGAAAGGGACCTTGTAGGTCATCTAGTCCAACCCCCTGCCCAAGTAGGAGACCCCCACACCATTTCTGAGAGATGGTAGTCCAGTCTCTTCTTCAAAGCTTCCATTGATGAAGTTCCCACAACTTCCAAGGGCAAGTTGTTCCATGGGTTGATTGCTCTCACTATCAGAAAATTTCTCCTTATTTCTAGCTTGAATCTGTCCTTGTTCAGTTTCCATCCATTATACCTTTTCGGGTGCCTTGGAAAATAGCTGGACCCCCTCTCTGTGGCAGCCCCTCAAATATTGGAAAAATGCTATTATGTCTCCCCTGATCCTTCTCTTAGACTAGACTAGCCATGCCCAGTTCCTGTAACCGTTCATTGTATGCTTTAGTCTCCAGTTCCCTAATCATCCTGCTTACTGTACTTTTTCTAAAGTCTCAACATCTTTTCTTTAATGTGGTGACCAAAACTGGATGATTTTGAAGCCATGATATTGTTCTTCTTCTGCCTGGACCTTGTTTGCCTTCAGTCTTTCCCTGGAGGATTAAGCACGCCATATTTTTCCAGGTGTCGCATCACATGCCCAAAATATTCTCACTTTTGCTTTTAATGGTTTTGATGATTTCCTTCAACCCTTGGTTCTTCCTTAATGCTTGATTCTCCATTTATGGAGGAGGATTCTGCAGAGTTTAAAAACCTACAAAGAAAGATTTAAGAACGGATAAGGATGGGGATGAAACAGGGTCATTTTGCTAGTGATTCTTTAATCCTGCCACCAAAAGTCCCAACAGATGGCCTTTGCTTACAGCAGTTCTTTGGAATTCGTGGAAATGCTTTTATGAGTTATTTAGAGCCATGTTTCAGGAGGATGCATTTACGGAGAAACTTAAGCCAGAAGTGGTAAATTGGGATTTATCCCGAGTTGTTGATTGAAAAAGTTTTTTTTTTTCCCCTTAACCTACATTTATGAACTGCTTACTGCAACTGCTTACTGAAGTGGATTAATTTTGCAGAAAGTGAAAACAGGGTTGTTTCTCTCTTACATAACTTTTCAACTTAAACTATATTATGCACAGTGATAGGATACCCCGTATAGATCTGAGCAAGGATTGGAAACCATTTTTTCCAAGACTGTTGCGTAATCTTGCATTTCACCCAGATTTTCCCCCCTTTAAAAAAAAAGTCTGAAATCATTCAGGCAATTTCACCTGGGTGAAATCAATTTGTCTTTGCCTCCTTTCACCAAAAAATCAACATGAAGTTTCCAATCTTTCAGAAAAGTTTTTGTCATTTGTTCTCTGATTAAATAGGTCAATTTCTCCATTTCTGAAAATTGTGACACTTTCATGATCCATTACTTCACCGTAGGAATTTCATTATTCTTCCATCAATATCAATTTACCACCAGTTTTTTTCTAATTCATTTTCCATAAGTCCCAATAAAAAGAATTCTGGTTTCTTAGCAGTATTGATCTTTAAGACTACATGCGACTGACAGATAGGAGACTGAATTATGATTCTATCAGATTTTATTTGTTGTTATTTTCTTCTAGAATTTTTAATTGGATACTCCTTGAGTATTTTTAATTGAATTGGTCTTCGACTGTAATAAACATTTTGACTTAGATTTTGAGTCTTTAAGATTCTTTGCATCATTATATTCATTTGAGCCCAAAGCCTCTTAGATTTCTCATAAGTCCACCCTGCATAATAAAATGCCCCTTATGCTTTTTCAATAATAATAATAATAATAATAATAATAATAATAATAATAATAATAATAATAATAATAATAGTAGTAGTAGTAATAATTCCATAATAAGCAGTATTCCAGTATTGGAAGGGCTGCCACAAAGAAGAAGGTGTCAAGCTATTTTCCAAAATTCCAGAAGACGAGACAAGAAACAATGGATGGAAACCAACCAAGGAGACAAATAACCCAGAATTAAGGAGAAACTTCCGAACAGGGAGGACAATTAACCAGTGGAACAACTTGTCACCAGAAGTTGTGGGTGCTTCATCACTGGAGGTTTTTAAAGAAGAGACTGGACAGCCACTTGTCTGAAATGGTATAAGATCTCTTGCTTGAGCAAGCGGTTGGACTAGAAAATATCCATGGTCTCTTCCAGCTCTATTCTATTCTTCTATTCTTATTTTTGTTTCCACATGCCCAACTGTCAACAGGGTGAGAGAAAGTCTTTTAGCTCCATTTTCATTCTCTACCACTTTTCTTGTCCATCTGAGTTCTACTGCTAATACAAGTTATTAATCCTGTAGATTGGACATTCATTCTATCCTGATGAATGCTGGTAAGGGATTTGTAATGGTTCATTGCTCCACTATATACAATAGTGATACTAGATAGTTTGGCCTTTCTGGCAATGGAACGGCAATCTATTCCATGGAACTTTGGATGCTACTACCTTCTACCCGATATTGTTTGCTGAATACATTATTGTTTTTAAAAGTCTTCAAAATGGTTTCCATGATCGGCTGAAGTGCTTGATGATTACAGATACTAGATCTCAACTGCAAAAATCAACACAACTACAAATGACTGCAAAGATATACAACACACAACTCTTTGCTACCATCCATATTATTTTTCAACTGAGATCTGCCAGTCTACTAAATGATTGTCAATAGACTATTTGCCTGAAATTACCCAGGTATCTTGATGTTTAGATTCCTCCATAAAACAATGTTGGTCTAAGAAGTCATGTGATGACCTGGGGTATGGCATAAAGGCAACCCAGCCATATAATGTAGGGGTTCCTTTATTAGCTCCAAATTTGCCCCCAATGTCCTGGTTACCTTCCAGTCTGGAGAAAAACTCCCAGGAACCTGCAACAGCCTTTGGCTGCAGATATTGCAATCCGAAATAGTGCAAACAGAAAACTTTAAACTATAAATCCAACAAAGAAAGATAAGGTAATGAATCCGCAGGGCAAGATAAGAAGTTCTAAAAGTGAAGTAACACAGCAGTAAATCAAACCAGTTGGGAAGATGCCAGGAACTAAGATAACAGCAGCCAATATTAGATAAACTCAATGCTTTTTCCCAACAACTGCCCCTCCCACCTGCCTCTCCTTTAAACTCCCTCCCCAGATGTGCCTTCTGCAGGGAATCAGGGCCCTTTCCTCCCTCGTAAGCCATGCAACCCACATTGCTCTTTTCTCCATTCTTCCCTGTGTGCCTTAGGATGAAGAGGGGGTAGGCCTGGGTCTTCCTCTGAACTCCCTATACCTTGTTCTGCCTCTTCCCTGCTCTGCCCAGCCTGACTTTGCCCTTCCCCAGTTTCCTCCACAGCCAACGGAGCCACTCTCCCACTCCCTGATGGCTGTTCATCTTCCTCCTCAGATTCTGACAAGGGCATGACAGTCAAAATGCCACTCCCAATACTGAGAATGAAAACCAGTAATCTTGGCCTGGTTTAATTGATTTGGTTTTTTTTAAAACAAAAAGAAGCGGAGAGGAAGAACCACAAGTTTTCCACTGCTGGGCTAGTATATTCCACAGAAAATTACTCCATGTTTTTATAGCAATAGAAGTTAGGCTTATACACCTTCCCTTGTAGGACTTTACAGCACTTTATGGGCAGTTTACAATGTAGAAACATTATTTGCATATTGTCCCCAACAATCTGGGTCCTTATTTTACTGACCTCGGAAGGCTGAGTCAACCCTGAGCCCTATCAAGATCAAATTCTATGCTGCGGGCAGAGTTAGCCTGCCACACTGCATTTTAACCACCAGGTCTCATCCCTTTTATTGAGGCAAGTCTTAACCATGGAATTTCACTAATTGGGAAGCGAATGGTCTCAACAATTTTGTACTGCGAGATTCTTTAAAGCTGTAACTCTCCTATACTCATCACTTTTTGTATGCAAATAAAAAAAAAATGTTTTTTAGACAATAGGCATGAAATGTAGAAGCAGCAGCATCCATGGGGGCAGCTGTCAATCTACATGATGTTAGGCATGGCAACCCCACTGAAGTCCTACCCCTTTGTTATATTAGTTGACCTTGTAGACACATACAAAAGGATTGTGACTTCTCTTGCAATGCAGTCCCCCCTACTGGCATGCAAATTTTAACTTCCGCCTTCCCTCCCCGGTGGAGCCCTGCATCTAGGAATAATTTGGACAGTGTGCCACAGTTCCCTTTTTTGTGGAATATTTTACCCACCGTGTGTGTTTTTTTTTCTTCCTTCCCTTCTTTGCTTCAAAATCAGCCTTTAAAAAGACTCTGCAATCTCCCTTCTCCCCCAAGAAGATATTCTATGACTGTTACTTTTTAGAACCAGATTGCTCTCTGCTACATTCTCCCCGTTGAGACCTAGCTAGAATGAATTGTAATGGAAGCATGTCCAGCTGTTTTGTAAATAATTCCCATTTTTCTTCTCCTAGTCTTGAGAACGCCTTCTCTTCCAGCAAGCACCGTTGGTGATGCGGGCCCTTCCGCTCTAGCTTTGGAATATAGTTGTGTCCGCATCCCCAACAGCTCACTAATTCATGTACTCCGCTCTCCTACAAGGTGTAGATCATCCTTTTTTGACTCCTTTGCTAAATCAAACAGTTCCAGGGGTTTCTTCCTCCCCCCTCCCCGCTTTCCCATTATTTTGCATACGATTGCATTCTTTGCATGCGATCCTAAAATCAACACGGTTTTGTTTACCAAGATGGGTTAATTTCTGAGCTCTAGATGCAGAAGTTCCGGTGATGACGCAGTGCAGTCAATAAGCTGACTTCAGTAAGTAAGCAATATGCACCACCTCTGGGAGCACATGGTCCTCCCACCCAGATAATTTTGTTTTTTTGTTTTTTGCATATTCGTTATCCTAGGAGAATATCTGAGAAATTAACATCCATCATGATCAATGTTTCTATTTTTCTGAACTATCCATATACATATATAACTGTGCATATACATATATCTATATCTATATCTGTATTTGTATCTGTATCTATATCTATATCGTCTATATCTATATGTGTTTTCTTATGCTTTCGCGGGTATTTATATGTATGGTATTTAGGTTTCTTCGGGTATTTTCCCACGTCTTAATATTTGTGCTTTTATTATAGTGACGTTTCAGCAGAATCTCATCTGCCATTCTCAGGCTTGTGTATTGGGTTCTTTTTAATCTTGTGTGTCAGGCTTGGCAGCTGTTTTTTGTTTGAATTTGGTGCTGGCTTTCTGCTTTATTTGAATGGTTTTTTCCTCATCCTGATTGGCTGGGAGTCTAGGTCTGTAGTCAGGGTTTTCTCTAGTAGCTAGGGTTTTGGTGCCATTGAAGTTGATGCTATGACCTGTGGCTTTCATATGTTGGACTAGTGAGGAAGTATGGTCCAGCTTTTTATTGCTTTCTTGTATCCTTCAAGGCGGGTACTTAACCTTCTGTTGGTTTGTCCTATTTATGTGGCAGGGCATGATGTGCAGGGTACTTTATACATGACTTGGTTTTCTAGGTCAGTTGCCACATACATAGGACAAACCAACAGAAGGTTAAGTACCCACCTTGAAGGACACAAGAATGCAATAAAAAGCTGGAGCACACTTCCTCACTAGTCCAACATATGAAAGCCACAGGTCATAGCATTGACTTCAGTGGCACCAAAACCGTAGCTACTAGAGAAAACCCTGGCCACAGAATCATCAGAGAAGCTATAGAAATTGATAAAAGACAATCAGCATCAAATGGTTGCAGGAACTGGGTACGTCTACTTTAATGAAAAGAAGGACTAGGGGAGATATGATAGCGGTCTTCCAATATCTCAGTGACTGCCACAAAGAAGAGGGAGTCAAGCTATTCTCCAAAGCACCTGACGGCAGGACAAGAAGCAATGAGTGGAAACTAACTAAGGAGAGAAGCAACTTAGAACTAAGGAGAAATTTCCTGACAGTTAGAACAATTAACCAGTGGAACAACTTCCTTCCAGAAGTTGTAAATTCTCCAACATTGGAAGTTTTAAGAAGAGATTGGACAACCATTTGTCTGAAATGGTGTAGGTTTCCTGCCTTAAGCAGGGGGTTGGACTAGAAGACCTCCAATGTCCCTTCCAACTCTGTTATTCTATTCTATTCCCACCTCTGGAGAGGCAAGTATTTTTTATTTGTTTGTTTATTGAATTTATCTTGCCACCTATTCACCTATGGCAACTCAAGGCGTTCTTACAGAATATAAAACTGCATTTAAAACAATAAAACTAACAAAAAGAATCAAATAAATTAATATAGTACAATATAACAAAATTACCCCCACAACGTCCCACCCACTGCCCCGGTGACAGCAGATCACACGAGCCATTATATTGGACTTTTGAATATATGTATTTCTATTGGATAACCAGAAGATAATTTTAATCCTATGTATTAAACTCATTGTAATCAATGCGTTGATGTATGAAGGTCTGGTCCTTTGAGAAAGTCCCAGAAACACACATCATCTCCCAAAGTGCTATATTTTACAGTGGAAGTCTTTGCTTAACTAAGATTTATTTAAGGGGGGAGAAGCCCTACTCCCTTGTCAATTTGGGTCCTCTAGTGACTCAACATCTGAAGGAGCTCAGAAGTGCAAGTTATTCTAGCAGCCCTGTGGAATAAATTAGGTTCCTTAATGTCTTTCGTGATTAGAGTGTGGAATAATTTATTCCATCGTGCAGAACTAGCTAGCTTTACAAACCGGAAGCCATTCCTAGACAGCAATATCCTAAGCTTCCCCGATGCACAGATGTTTGCATTGAATGATCAAACATGCCATTTCTTAGGATCTTGGATTTGCCCCCCCTGGTTTTTTTTGTTTTTTTTTTAGTTTAGAATCACAAAACGTAGCTTTGGGTTGAAATGATTTTTTTAAAAAAATCAAATGTTAACCCATCGCCATATAAGTATGCAATGTATACAGGGAGGCTATATATTGGTTGCCAATTGTGAGTGGGAGGTCTGAGTATAAACATCGTCCATTATCTTAATTCTTGAAGGAATTTGAAGGAAAGAATGGTGGTGTCAGACCTGTTACAACTTAAATATCTGATTAGAAATGATCCTCACTCCATTTGTTGAGAAAGGTAGTTTATTAGAGATCAAGTGTATTGCACTATTGCAAAGCCAGAACTAAGAATCGCAGGCCAAAATCCCTAAATTCTACTTTTCCCTTCCATAACTCTCTCTCTTTCATTGTCCACCCCAGTGTAACCAATCAGGTTCAGGCAATTTTCCATCCATTGTTTCTTGTCTTGCCTTCTGGTGCTTTGGTAAATATGTTGACTCCCTCTTCTTTGTGGTAGCCCCCCCAAATATCGGAATACTGCTTCTATTCTCTAGAGTAGTCAATCCCAAATCCTGAAACCATTTTTCATATGTTGTTGTCTCCAGGCTATGATCATCTTAGTTGCTCTTCTCTGCCCTTTTTTCAAAGTCTCAACATCTTTCTTTTTGTAATTGTGAGTGGCTAAGGCATCTGTTAGCAAAATACATCACCCTGTTCCCCAATTTACAGCATCCTCCTGCTTTTTAGAAAGGGGACTAGTAAAACAACTGTGTGAGTAGTGGCCAGATTCTCCACAAGTAGAGACATAAGCTTTGTATGTGACAGCATAATTTATCTTGAGCATTCAGCAGAATTCTACCGGCTCTCACCTGCATGGATGAATACATTGATCATTGGAGTAGGAGATACTTCTGCATACATGTGAATGTGAATTGTCTCAGCTGTGCTTGTAGCAGTGTTGGAATAAAAATAATTGTCCCACCATCCAGCTGGCAAGAGATCCACTAGGCTGCGAGGAAGAGTAACTGGGTCATTTGGATTTCTAGCTGTGCGCAGACATAACAGCTGAGGATCATATGCAGTCAGGAATGGTCCATATGCAGAAGATAAGGGAGGAACTATTTCATTAGATGTTGGGGTTCCCAGCCAATCTTGTGTGCTTGCATACGCATGTGTTTATATATTAATGAGCACTCCAAGTTGGCAATCAAATTAGCCATCAACCCAAATCAATCACAATAAGTGTAGTACCTTCTGAGTGCTTTTTCTAGTTATCCTGCCATAACTGAAATTCTGAATGCTTTTCAAAAGTAGTAATAGCATAACACAGCTGTGTATTTCAGCTCTCTATTCTTCCATGTCTGCCCCATTCAACCACTTTGGACTGGAATGTGCTACAGGGAGCACCGGTGGTATAGCACTCATCTATCCTATGTGTAAATGATCACATATCAAAGTACAGTATCTTGACACCAAAACAAGTAACCTGTACAAGAACAGCAATTATTATATTCCATTCACCCAAACAGTAGGTGTTGGGACCTATTATTATCCAGTTGGGCTATATTGACTGTTTTTTTTAATGAACATACAGTAATATATTTGTAATTTGGACTAACTAATATTAGTATTTCCATTGTCTATGGAGATTCTCAGTCATCCAGGTCATGGTTGTCCCAAAGGTGCTTTTTGGAGAGACAACTGAACTTTCTGGTTTTTCTTCAAAGATGTTTTGCTTCTCATTCAAGAAGCTTCTTCAGATGACTGCAAGGAGTATAAATTGGCCAGATGACTGCAAGGAACATAAATCTTTCCATTCTTCATTATCCAGTCAAGAGCTGAATAAGCTTCTTAGATGAGAAGCAAAACATCTTCAAAGAAAAACAAGAAAGTACAGTTGCCTCTTGAAGAACCACCTTTGAGATAGTATTTCCATCGTGTCTACTGACAACTGTTTATCTTTTGTTCTCATCAAAAATACTTTCCCTGTGTATCATCTATTAGATGGACCATTAGATTGTTCAAGGTGATTTGTCACCATTGTATTGGCCGCCAACCAATTAAACCAATATTTCAGCTTGGCAACTTGTAAATTAATCAATATATCAAACTCTGCTTGGATTATTCCTTAATAATTCCATGAAGTTTTGCAAGCTAATTCTGCCCACAGCCAGGAGTTCAATCTTGACCAGCTCAAGGTTAACTCAGCCTTCCATCCTTCCGAAGTCAGTAAAATGAGGACCCAGATTGTTGAGGGGCAAGATGCTGACTCTGTAAACCACTTAGAGAAGGCTGTAAAGCACTATGGAGAAGTATATAAGTGCTATTGCTATAGCTATTATGTTGGCCATTGAAATTTTTATCCAGCCTTCTACATTCCACATCTAGTTGGCATACAAATCCCTTCATCACTGACCCATGGGCATGCTAGGTTGAACTAAAAATCCTTAAGGGGAGAGTCATATATTTAATCTTTAAAATTTAATTTCTCCAAAATTCCTGGATATTTATTGAATATCCAGAGACTCAGATTAAATTTATTTACGGCATTTGTCCTGATCTGTTGGATTTGCTTGCAGTTGGTAGGTAGCCAATAAGTTTACAAACTAATAGCTTTCTTTCATTTACAAATTCTGCAAATATTTTGCCCAATTTTGTGGGTTTCTTTTTAAGTGAAACCATATGACAATATTTGGGATGTTTCTTCTCTTGTCCTCACTCCCTATCAAAATATTCTACATCACTAACTTCCAGCAGATTCCAAAAAGCCTCCCCCCTTAAAAAAAAAAACCCATCTTCTAGCAAAAATTGTTAAAACATCAGGGTCTAAATCAGATTATAAGCCTTGTTGCACAGAAAGAGAGAGAGAGAGAGAGAGAGAGAGAGAGAGAGAGAGAGAGAGAAGATAAAATTATATCCTCCCCTGTGTTTACAACACAGGGTATATGCATCTGCCTATATTCCCTGCCAAATATGACCTGTTTAAATGAGAAGACAGAGGCCTGGCTGGGAAAATGCTATTTCTTCTGCATTTGAAATGCTGCTGAAAGCAGTGAGGATGGCACAATACTGAAGTTTAATAGGCAGATGTTTTCTCTACCAGCAACAACCACAGTTGGAGGCCAAAGTTTAGTGCACACACTGCTTACCCAAGTAAGAAACAGAAGGGGAGCTTTTAAACAGGATTGTTAAACTGGGAAGGATTAAGGTGAGATTTGCCAATAAAGATTCTGTTTAAGCAAGGAAAAGTACCTATTTTTACAGGAGCCATGAAACTGATTGGAAGGATTGAGTTGGCTGTGAAGTCTACCAAAGAACTGAGTGTAGGCTGCAAAGTGCAGGATGAGGAAAAAAACTGGCAAGGACACAAACGCTTACCAATTCCTCTTGTGCTGCAGCTCAATCCAAAGCAAGTACGTTTGACTGCCCAGCATAGAGTTTTTGAAGATGCTTTCAAGCTAAAACAGAAATCCTCAAGTGGAAGTAGACTGAGTCATAACAGTCAGGCATTAGGTCTGTCATGTTTTGAGTTAAACTGCATCTGTTCCAAAGGTTGGTTCATAAGAACAGTTGGTGAAAGATATAAGACCTTTCAATCAATCAGAATACAGCGGGAAGGAACATTGGCGGTCTTCTGGTCCAATCCCATGCTCAAGTAGGAGACCCTATGGCCATGATGGCAAACCTATGCCATGCATACCACAAGTGGTACACAGATCCATCTCTCTGGGCACGCCAGCTGTCGCCCATTGCTCTTCTAGGTTCCATTCTGGCATATGCATGCGTGCCAGCCAGCTGGTCTTTGCGTGTGTGGGAATGACAGAAACTGAAAGAGTAGCTCCCTGGAGCACATGCGTGTGCCAGCCAACTGGTCTTTGGGTGCGCATGCACATTAGAAACCGGAAGACCAGATGGTCAGCGTGCATGTGAGCACTGGGAAGTTAAACTTCCTGTTTCTGGCATGCCCACCCGCCTGCGTCAGGGAGCTGCCCTTCAGGTTTCTGGCAGGCACACATTTCGGCACTTGGTGCCGAAAAGGTTAGCCACCACTGCCCTATGCCATTTCAGACAAGTAGCTGTCCAGTCTCTTCTTAAAAGCTCCAGTGATGGAGTACCACAACCTCTGAAGGCAAGCTGTTACATTGGTTAATTGTTTTCACTACGAGGAAGTTTCTCTCCAAGTTTAGGTTAGATTAGATTAGATTCAACTTTATTGTTTCTCTCCTTGATTAGTTTCCATCCATTGTTTCTTGTCTTGCTTTCTGGTGCTTTGGTAAATATGTTGACCCCCCCCTCTTCTTTGTGGCAGCCCCTCAAATATTGGAATGTCTTCCCTAATCCTTCTTTTCTCTAGATTAGCCATACCCAGTTCCTGCAACCGTTCTTCGTTTATTTTTGTCTCCTGACCTTTGATTGTCTTAGTTGTTCTTCTGTGAACTTTTTCCAAAGTCTCCACATCTTTTTTGTAGTATGGTGACCAGAATTGGTTGCAGTATTCCAGGTGTGGTCTTACTAGGGCTTTATCAAGAGGTACTTATACTTCACATGATCTTGATTCTGTGCCTCTGTTTATATATTAGCTTTTTTGGCTGCTTCTGCACACGGCTGGCTCATATTCAAGTGATCATCCATGAGGAAACCCAAAGTTCCTCTCACAGTTACTGTTTTTGAGCCAGGTCTCGCCTAATCTGTACTTCTACCTTTGATTTCTTTTGTCCTGCCTAAATGTAATTTTGATGAAAACACATTCAGGGGAATTCTTGTTCTTGCTGCTTACACACACACACACACACACACACACACACACACACACCACCACCACCACCACCATCACCACCACCACCACCTCTGCTTCTCCTTGTCTTCTTTCTTTCTATATGTTCTTTTCTTACCAAAAGAACAAATTTCTGAAAAGCAATCTACTAACTACAGCAGGGGTCCCCAAACTTGGCAACTTTAAGACTTGAGGACTTCAACTCCCAGAATTCTCCAGCCAGCATAGCTTGGAGACCTCTGAACTACAGCCACATTCACCAACGTATCCAGATGGGGATGAACTACAATTCCCAGAGTTCCAGCCAACATGGCTTTGGCTGTAAAGGGACACACCCTCCTCAGCATTTTGCCTTGTAAATGCCCCCATCCCACCCCAAATACAAAGAGTAGGATGGGTTTATGAGTGAGAGTATCATTCAGGTCTCCCCTCAGTTTTAAAACTCATTGACCCGCTGTGCCTAATGCAAATAATATTCAGGATAAATGAGCTTCGGAAATAAATCGCACTCTTCCAACAAAGCCAGCTGTATCCACATTCTTCACATAGAGACAGAGAACTTCACTGCTCCCCCCCCTTCATTTGGCATTGTGTAATTCATCTGGCTTGCAAACAATTCAGTTACCATTTGCATAAACAATAAAATGGTTTATTATTGCACAGATCTGCCCAAGGGGCTCCTGTAACCCACACATACGTAATAGCCTGATTTTTTTTTCTGAAAATATAAATCAATACTACATCTTCAAGTTCCTTTTACTCAGGGGATCAAATACGATTAGAAGTTCTAAGTTGGGTACTGTGGTTAGGGAGATTCAGGAGGAGACAAGAAAATACTGTATAAAGGGCACAGCCTTTTTTAAATACAACAACAAACCCAACCATTTGCAAGAAAAAAACAGACAAATTCAACCCCCCCCACACACTATTTTTTGTCTCATACATACATTAACACATATAAATATATATAGACGCATACATGGTATGTAAATACCTATACCTATCTATCTATATCTTATGTATATCTAGATTATATTCAATCTATATCTAATCTATATCTATTATAACTGTGTATCTATATCTATATTTAATCTCTATCACTATATATAATTTATATCTATTTATCATCTCTCTGTGTCTCTGTTTCTCTGTCTCTATCTATCTATCTATCTATCTATCTATCTATCTATCTATCTATCTACACATATACATACATACACACAGAGAGAGAAGAGTATATATCACAGCTGTGTAGTTTAACACCATTAAAAATGCAAAATTCATGCTGGTATTCAGAGACTCATGTTATTCTGCATATATAATGGCACATATGTCCCATTTTTATAACTAGGATATCTGTATAATGATGATGAAGAAAAATGTAAAAAAAAGTAATTTTTTTCCCTGAAGAAAATATGTGACATAGAGTTTATACATATGATCTTGTGATGACCTCTTAGTCCTTAATCCTTCTATTTTTAGTCTTTGGAGAACTGTGGTTTGTTGTTGTTTTTTGCTTACCTAACCAAAGTGGCACTGTCAACTCTCTAAGAGAGGAAACAGCGGATTGGCAGCCTGCAAAATTGTATGTGGGAATCAAAAATCTTTTGAAAGAAATAGTAATGGTTTAGAAAAGTATGCTCAGCAACCAGTGAATGCTAGTTAAAAATTGGGAAAATAAAATGGAAAAATGAATTGGATTTAAGAAAAGTGGGTGACAAAAGCAACTTGTAAGTCTTCAAATAAGTCTCTCTGTACTGTAGCCTACTTATTTCTAGAACATTGCATTTCACTGTGGCAGTCTGGTTCAGCTTTGTAGGTTTTTTCTAGTTAATTTGAAAGCTGTTGTGCTATTTTTTTCAGCATCCCTCTCATGTCTGCTCTAAAACATTGGAAATATATGGCAGTGAAGCTGTTGAAGATTTTTGGCTGAAGCTTAGCAGGGCTATTGCATTCTAAAGGACAATTTTTCCCACTATCATTTCATTCTCCTGCAAAATGAAGCAGCTTCAATGTTCTGATCCCTATTTATTATATCTTATGGACATAATTCCCCTTCATCCTAATAACTCTGGAATATTTCAGACAGAGTCATGTTGATCTTGGATCCTGAATCTTCAATTCCAGTCAGTTCCAGAAAAAGCAGAGTTGCTTTGTGTACGTTTATTATTTACCTTGTATTAAAAGATGCTTTCTAGACAGATTACATGACTGGCATCTATCTACAGTGTCTGTCTGTCTGTCTGTCTGTCTGTCTGTCATTCTATCTATTTATCATCTTTCTATCTCATCTATCTATCTCATTTAATCTGTCTGTCTATCATTTATCT